>NC_056461.1:22699894-22844894 GCF_018296145.1 Oncorhynchus tshawytscha
GTCCCCTTTTCACCCTCCACTTTTTCACCCTCCAACTCCCTGTCTCCCTCTCTCCTCTCTCCCTCTTTCCTCCTTTCACTCTCTCCCTCTCTCCCCTCTCACCCTCTCTCCCTCTCTCCCTCTTTCCCTCTCTCCCTCTCTCCCTCTCTCCCTCTCTCTCCCCCTCTCTCCTCTTTCCCTCTCTCTCCTTTCTCCCTCTCTCCTCTTTCCCTCTCTCTCCTCTCTCCTCTCTCCTCTCTCTCTCATCTTTCCTCTGCCAGCAGAGAAGTGTTGATTCAGGTAGACTCCTGTTGTCTGTCCATGACAGTCCATTGGAGCGGAGAGACGTTGTGTGGAGGTTGTAACAGAGTTGTAACAGCATTGTCCAGAGGTTATCTCCTCAGTACGAGAGAATTCTCGCTGAGAGGCAGAGTGAGGACTAGCAGCAGGCTTACGTGGCAGACGAATGGTCACCAAAAGTTTCCTTGGTGAGAGAGAGGGAAGGAGAGAGATGGAGGCAAGAGAGAGAGAGAGAGAGAAAGGAGGAGGAGCTCTTATTGTCCTCTTTTTCTTTTCCCCTTCTGTCTGGGTCTTAGGTTTTTTACAGCTTGGGCTTTTGGGGAGGTAGCAAGAAGTGGAAGGTCAGGGGTCAACAGGAAGTGAGGCGTATTAATTTGCTGCGTGTGTTGTGTAATTGTAGCAGGGGGAACAGGGGCTGGAGGGGAGGGGAGGGGGGGGATTGGTTGTCTAGCTGGTGAGCTTTTTGGGGAAGCATGTGTGTGGGAGGACTGTGTGTGTGTGTGTGTGTGTGTGTGTGTGTGTGTGTGTGTGTGTGTGTGTGTGTGTGTGTGTGTGTGTGTGTGTGTGTGTGTGTGTGTGTGCGTGTGTGTGTGTGTGTGTGTGTGTGTATAAAAGTGTTAGGGTGAGTGTGTTGGAGTTTGAATGTCATTGAGTTTGAATGTGTGTGTGTCAGTGGGACCGTGTGTGTGTGTGCGTGTGGTGTGTGTGTGTGTGGGAGGGAGGGAGTGAGGCTGGATGACTGCAGAGGCTCCATGGCTTTGTAGCCAGGGCAGGAATGTCGGCGTTTCTTGGCGAGAAGGAAGGCTTGTAATAACTCCAGATGTGCGGCCCTGTGGTCTTTTCTCTCTCTCTCTCTCTCTCTCGCTCTCTCTCTCTCTCTCTCTCTCTCTGTCTCTGTCTCTGTCTCTCTCTCTCTCTCTCTCTCTGTCTCTCTCTCTCTCTCTCTCTCTCTCTCTCTCTCTCTCTCTCTCTCTCTCTCTCTTCTCTATGCTCTGTTTTGTCTTCTAAAGCTGATTTCCTCTCCCTGTCCGGCTTGAATAAAGGGCTCTTTATACTGGTCTACATCGCCCATCACACCCCTAGCCCCCTCAATCACCCCCTCACCCCCAACACCCCATCAGAAAGAGGGGGACTGGTGAATTGGGCAGTGAGTGGGGGGGTGCTAAGAGTGTACTACTGGGAAATCAGAACCAGAACAGAAGTTGAGGTGTGTGTGTGTGTGTGTGTGTGTGCAAAGGTCAAACGGTGTACTGGTTGGAGACATGGCAGTAGTGGGATAGTCCAGTAAACATGACAAAACAGAGGAAGATGCTGCAAAATAACATTTGGAACCTCGATCATTCTCCCTCTCCCTCTCTTACTATTTCTCTCCATTTATGTCAGGTGGCGGATCTCACACATGGTGATTTGGGGAGTGTGCGTGTGTGTGTGTTTATGCGTACGTGTGTTTGTGCGTTTTGTGTATATGAGGGGTTCCTGGCTCAGCACTGGGTGGTAGCTGGGCCTGTGTGTTTGCTTTAGCTACGGTTTCTGAGCTCCAACCTGAGAGAGAAATCAAAGAGCCTCCCCGGGGAGCTAGGGCAGCACTATTGAGAGAGAGGGAGAGCTAAGGCAGCAATATTGTGAGAGAGGGAGAGCTAGGGCAGCACTATTGAGAGAGAGGGAGAGCTAAGGCATTACTATTGAGAGAGAGGGAGAGCTAAGGCAGCACTATTGAGAGAGAGGGAGAGCTAGGGCAGCACTATTGAGAGAGAGGAGAGCTAGGGCAGCACTATTGAGAGAGAGGGAGAGCTAGGGCAGCACTATTGAGAGAGAGGGAGAGCTAGGGCAGCACTATTGAGAGAGAGGGAGAGCTAGGGCAGCACTATTGAGAGAGAGGAGAGCTAGGGCAGCACTATTGAGAGAGAGGGAGAGCTAGGGCAGCACTATTGAGAGAGAGGAGAGCTAGGGCAGCACTATTGAGAGAGAGGGAGAGCTAGGGCAGCACTATTGAGAGAGAGGAGAGCTAGGGCAGCACTATTGAGAGAGAGGGAGAGCTAGGGCAGCACTATTGAGAGAGAGGGAGAGCTAGGGCAGCACTATTGAGAGAGAGGGAGAGCTAGGGCAGCACTATTGAGAGAGAGGAGAGCTAAGGCAGCACTATTGAGAGAGAGGGAGAGCTAAGGCAGCACTATTGAGAGAGAGGGAGAGCTAAGGCAGCACTATTGAGAGAGAGGAGAGCTAGGGCAGCACTATTGAGAGAGAGGAGAGCTAAGGCAGCACTATTGAGAGAGAGGGAGAGCTAGGGCAGCACTATTGAGAGAGAGGGAGAGCTAAGGCAGCACTATTGAGAGAGAGGGAGAGCTAGGCAGCACTATTGAGAGAGAGGGAGAGCTAGGCAGCACTATTGAGAGAGGGGAGAGCTAGGGCAGCACTATTGAGAGAGAGGGAGAGCTAAGGCAGCACTATTGAGAGAGAGGGAGAGCTAGGGCAGCACTATTGAGAGAGAGGGAGAGCTAGGGCAGCACTATTGAGAGAGAGGGAGAGCTAGGGCAGCACTATTGAGAGAGAGGGAGAGCTAAGGCAGCACTATTGAGAGAGAGGGAGAGCTAGGGCAGCACTATTGAGAGAGAGGGAGAGCTAGGGCAGCACTATTGAGAGAGAGGGAGAGCTAAGGCAGCACTATTGAGAGAGAGGGAGAGCTAGGCAGCACTATTGAGAGAGAGGGAGAGCTAGGGCAGCACTATTGAGAGAGAGGGAGAGCTAAGGCAGCACTCTATTGAGAGAGAGGGAGAGCTAAGGCAGCACTATTGAGAGAGAGGGAGAGCTAGGGCAGCACTATTGAGAGAGAGGAGAGCTAGGGCAGCACTATTGAGAGAGAGGAGAGCTAGGGCAGCACTATTGAGAGAGAGGGAGAGCTAGGGCAGCACTATTGAGAGAGAGGGAGAGCTAGGGCAGCACTATTGAGAGAGATGGAGAGCTAGGGCAGCACTATTGAGAGAGAGGGAGAGCTAGGGCAGCACTATTGAGAGAGAGGAGAGCTAGGGCAGCACTATTGAGAGAGGAGCTAGGAGAGCTAGGGCAGCACTATTGAGAGAGAGGGAGAGCTAGGGCAGCACTATTGAGAGAGAGGGAGAGCTAGGGCAGCACTATTGAGAGAGAGGGAGAGCTAGGGCAGCACTACTGAGAGAGAGGGAAGCTAGGGCAGCACTATTGAGAGAGAGGAGAGCTAGGGCAGCACTATTGAGAGAGAGAGAGAGCTAGGCAGCACTATTGAGAGAGAGGGAGGCTAGGGCAGCACTATTGAGAGAGAGGGAGAGCTAAGGCAGCACTATTGAGAGAGAGGGAGAGCTAAGGCAGCACTATTGAGAGAGAGGGAGAGCTAAGGCAGCACTATTGAGAGAGGGGAGAGCTAGGGCAGCACTATTGAGAGAGAGGGAGAGCTAGGCAGCACTATTGAGAGAGGGGAGAGCTAGGCAGCACTATTGAGAGAGAGGGAGAGCTAGGGCAGCACTATTGAGAGAGAGGGAGAGCTAGGGCAGCACTATTGAGAGAGAGGGAGAGCTAGGGCAGCACTATTGAGAGAGAGGGAGAGCTAGGGCAGCACTATTGAGAGAGGGAGAGCTAGAGAGAGAGGGAGAGCTAGGGCAGCACTATTGAGAGAGGGAGAGCTAGGGCAGCACTATTGAGAGAGAGAGGAGAGAGAGGAGAGCTAGGGCAGCACTATTGAGAGAGAGGAGAGCTAGGGCAGCACTATTGAGAGAGAGAGGGAGAGAGCTAGGGCAGCACTATTGAGAGAGGGGAGAGCTAGGCAGCACTATTGAGAGAGAGAGGAGAGCTAGGGCAGCACTATTGAGAGAGAGGGAGAGCTAGGGCAGCACTATTGAGAGGGAGAGCTAGGGCAGCACTATTGAGAGAGAGGAGAGCTAGGGCAGCACTACTTGAGAGAGGGAGAGCTAGGGCAGCACTATTGAGAGAGAGGGAGAGCTAGGCAGCACTATTGAGAGAGAGCTAGAGGCAGCACTATTGAGAGAGAGGGAGAGCTAAGAGCACTATTGGGCTAAGGCAGCACTAGAGAGGGGGAGCTACACTATTGAGAGAGAGGAGAGCTAGGGCAGCACTATTGAGAGAGGGAGAGCTAAGGCAGCACTATTGAGAGAGAGGAGAGCTAGGGCAGCACTATTGAGAGAGGGAGAGCTAGGGCAGCACTATTGAGAGAGAGGAGAGCTAGGGCAGCACTATTGAGAGAGGGGAGAGCTAGGGCAGCACTATTGAGAGAGAGGGAGAGAGCTAGGGCAGCACTATTGAGAGAGAGGCAGAGCATTGAGAGCAGGCAGCACTATTGAGAGAGAGGAGAGCTAGGGGCAGCACTATTGAGAGAGAGGAGAGCTAGGGCAGCACTATTGAGAGAGAGGGAGAGCTAAGGCAGCACTATTGAGAGAGAGGGAGAGCTAGGGCAGCACTATTGAGAGAGAGGGAGAGCTAGGGCAGCACTATTGAGAGAGAGAGCTAGAGAGCTATTGAGGAGATGGAGCACTAGGGCAGCACTATTGAGAGAGGGAGAGCTAGGGCAGCACTATTGAGAGAGAGGAGAGCTAGGGCAGCACTATTGAGAGAGAGGGAGCTAGGGCAGCACTACTGAGAGAGAGGAGAGCTAGGGCAGCACTATTGAGAGAGAGGGAGAGCTAGGGCAGCACTATTGAGAGAGAGGAGAGCTAGGGCAGCACTATTGAGAGAGAGGAGAGAGCTAGGGCAGCACTATTGAGAGAGAGGGAGAGCTAGGGCAGCACTATTGAGAGAGAGGGAGAGCTAGGGCAGCACTATTGAGAGAGAGGAGAGCTAGGGCAGCACTATTGAGAGAGAGGAGAGAGCTAGGGCAGCACTATTGAGAGAGAGGGAGAGCTAGGGCAGCACTATTGAGAGAGAGCTAGAGAGCACTAGAGGCAGCACACTATTGAGAGAGAGGAGAGCTAGGGCAGCACTATTGAGAGAGAGGAGAGCTAGGGCAGCACTATTGAGAGAGAGGGAGAGCTAGGGCAGCACTATTGAGAGAGGGGAGAGCTAGGGCAGCACTATTGAGAGAGAGGGAGAGCTAGGGCAGCACTATTGAGAGAGAGGGAGAGCTAGGGCAGCACTATTGAGAGAGAGGGAGAGCTAGGGCAGCACTATTGAGAGAGAGGGAGAGCTAGGGCAGCACTACTGAGAGAGAGAGGAAGAGCTAGGGCAGCACTACTTAGAGAGGGAAGAGCTAGGGCAGCACTACAGAGAGAGAGAGAGAGAGACTAGAGAGAGAGAGAGAGAGAGAGAGAGAGAGAGAGAGAGAGAGAGAGAGAGAGAGAGAGAGAGAGAGAGAGAGAGAGAGAGAGAGAGAGAGAGCTAAGGCAGCACTATTGAGAGAGAGGGAGAGCTAGGGCAGCACTATTGAGAGAGAGGAGAGCTAAGGCAGCACTATTGAGAGAGGGAGAGCTAAGGCAGCACTATTGAGAGAGAGGGAGAACTAAGGCAGCACTATTGAGAGAGAGGAGAGCTAGGGCAGCACTATTGAGAGAGAGGGAGAGCTAAGGCAGCACTATTGAGAGAGAGGGAGAGCTAAGGCAGCACTATTGAGAGAGAGGGAGAGCTAGGGCAGCACTATTGAGAGAGAGGGAGAGCTAGGGCAGCACTATTGAGAGAGAGAGGGAGAGCTAAGGCAGCACTATTGAGAGAGAGGAGAGCTAGGGCAGCACTATTGAGAGAGAGGGAGAGCTAAGGCAGCACTATTGAGAGAGAGGGAGAGCTAAGGCAGCACTATTGAGAGAGAGGGAGAGCTAGGGCAGCACTATTGAGAGAGAGGGAGAGCTAGGGCAGCACTATTGAGAGAGATGGAGAGCTAGGGCAGCACTATTGAGAGAGAGGAGAGCTAGGGCAGCACTATTGAGAGAGATTGAGAGCTAGGGCAGCACTATTGAGAGAGAGGGAGAGCTAAGGCAGCACTATTGAGAGAGAGGGAGAGCTAGGGCAGCACTATTGAGAGAGAGGGAGAGCTAGGGCAGCACTATTGAGAAAGAGGGAGAGCTAGGGCAGCACTACTGAGAGAGAGGAAGAGCTAGGGCAGCACTACTTAGAGAGAGGAAGAGCTAGGGCAGCACTACTGAGAGGGAGAGAGAGAGATAGAAAGAGAGCTAGGGCAGCACTACTGAGAGAGAGTTGGAGCTAAGGCAGCACAGTGGCAGCGCTACTGAGAGAGGGAGCTAGGGCAGCACTATAGAGAGAGAGGCAGAGAGCTAGGGCAGCACTATAGAGAGAGAGGCAGAGAGCTAGGGCAGCACTATAGACAGAGAGGCAGAGAGGTATGACAGCACTATAGAGAGAGAGGCAGAGAGCTAGGGTTAGCACTATAGAGAGAGAGAGGCAGAGAGCTAGGGCAGCACTATAGAGAGAGGGGCAGAGAGCTAGGGCAGCACTATAGAGAGAGAGGCAGAGAGCTAGGGCAGCACTATAGAGAGAGAGGCAGAGAGCTAGGGCAGCACTTTAGAGAGAGAGGCAGAGAGCTAGGGCAGCACTATAGAGAGAGAGGCAGAGAGCTAGGGCAGCACATCTGGGAGAGAGAGGGAGCTAGGGCAACACTATATAGACAGAGGCAGAGAGCTAGGGCAGCACTACTGAAAGAGAGTTGGAGCTAGGGCAGCACTATAGAGAGAGGCAGAGAGCTAGGGTAGCACTACTGAGAGAGGCAGAGAGCTAGGGCAGCACTATAGAGAGAGAGCAGAGAGCTAGGGCAGCACTACTGAAAGAGAGTTGTTGCTAGGGCAGCACTATAGAGAGAGAGCAGAGAGCTAGGGCAGCACTACTGAGAGAGAGACGGAGCTAGGGCAGCACTACTGAGAGAGGCAGAGAGCCAGGGCAGCACTACTGAGAGAGGCAGAGAGCTAGGGCAGCACTACTGAGAGAGAGGCAGAGAGCTAGGGCAGCACTACTGAGAGAGAGTTGGAGCTAGGGCAGCACTACTGAGAGAGGCAGAGAGCTAGGGCAGCACTACGGAGAGAGAGTTGGAGCTAGGGCAGCACTACTGAGAGAGAGTTGGAGCTAGGGCAGCACTACTGAGAGAGGCAGAGAGCTAGGGCAGCACTACTGAGAGAGAGTTGAGCTAGGGCAGCACTACTGAGAGAGAGTTGGAGCTAGGGCAGCACTACTGAGAGAGAGTTGGAGCTAGGGCAGCACTACTGAGAGAGGCAGAGAGCTAGGGCAGCACTACTGAGAGAGAGGCAGAGAGCTAGGGCAGCACTACTGAGAGAGAGTTGGAGCTAGGGCAGCACTACTGAGAGAGTGTTGGAGCTAGGGCAGCACTACTGAGAGAGAGTTGGAGCTAGGGCAGCACTACTGAGAGAGGCTGAGAGCTAGGGCAGCACTACTGAGAGAGAGTTGGAGCTAGGGCAGCACTACTGAGAGAGAGGAAGAGAGCTAGGGCAGCACTACTGAGAGAGAGTTGGAGCTAGGGCAGCACTACTGAGATGAAACAGAGGTAAAGAAGGAGGTAAGTAAGAGATAAGAGAGATGGAGAGTGGGAAAGAAAGGGATTTTTCAAGTTTTTCAAGAAATGAATAGCAGAGTGAAGGAATGAGGGATGGAGGGTGGTTGTGGCTGCACCAACATTGTTTCCACAGTTTGGACATCCAAGAAGCCTCAACTTCAACTCACATCCTTTGTCTATGACGCCAAGCCAGACACACTGAAAACCAATACTGACTCCAACTTATCCAGCCTTGTCATGATTTTTTTTAAATGTTGGTCTAGATGGACATTGTGTGCATGTGTTTGTGTGTGCATGTGTGCGCAAGTGTGTGTGTGTGTGTGTGTGTGTGTGAGTGAGTGTGTTTTTGTGTGTCTGTTTTTGGTTTTACTATCCTTGTGGGGACTAGAAGTTGGTCCACACAAGGAAAAATGCCATTTTAGACTTAGGCGTTAGGTTTAGGGTTAGGGTTACAATTAAGGTTAGGGGTTAGGATAAGAGATTAGGGTTAAGGTTAGGTTTAGGGGTTAGGGAAAATAGGATTTTACTCAGTTGTTCGTTCCCCACTAGGATTAGTTTTACCAACATTTTGTGAACTTTCAAAAAATTCCCAGGTTTTCCAGAAATCCTTGTTGGGATTTTGGGAAAAACAGGGAATTTATGGAAAGTTCCAAGAATTTGCAACCCTAACAAGGATAGTAAAACAAACGTGTGTGTGTGTGTGTGTGTGTGAGGGACTGTGTGTGTGTGTGTGTGTGTGTGTGTGTGTGTGTGTGTGTGTGTGTGTGTGTGTCCATGTGTGCGTATACGTGTGCGTTCAATAATGTGTGTAAGCCTTTGAGCACTATGGAGGAGCTTTGTCTGAAGCCAAAACCATACAAGCTGACTCAAATCATATTCTATGCTTTCACTCCAGATGGATTAGTAAGAAATGCTCAAAGAAAACCTCAGGATTGTAAACTTCTAAATGAAATTAGATAGTATGTCAAATTACAATGAGTAGTTTTGGATTAGAGTAATGCTGCCATGTGCCAAACTATGTGCCCCCACTGGGGGAAGTATAGGGGAAGAATAGAGGGATGTCTACACATTTTCTCACTCCTATTCTCTATTCGCACCAGAACTGACCACATTTTTTTCCCTATTCACACATTGCGTCATCCACGGAAGTTGGTACGTGTGTGAGACAGTGTCAGGCCAATGGTTGTTGTCAGACATACTCCAGTTGGTCCTGCTGTACAGTTTGCTTACATTTCAGCTTTAGAGTGGGGCTTTCAGAGAGTTGTATGATAGCTATTTAAATAAAGAACAATATCTGATGATAAGGAGAGCAGTAATGCACTAGGTAGGAGGGGTTCACCTAGAACCAGTGGGGGGCAAGAAAGGGAGAGATAGAGGTAGAGAGAGCGAGGGAGGGATAGAGGTAGAGAGAGGAGGGGTAGAGGTAGAGAGAGGAGGGATAGAGGTAGAGAGAGAGGGATGGATAGAGAGAGAGGAGGGGATAGAGAGAGGAGGGATAGAGGTAGAGAGAGAGGATGGATAGAGGTAGAGAGAGGAGGGATAGAGTAGAGAGAGGATAGAATAAGATAGAGGTAGAGGAGATGAGAGAGGTAGAGGGAGGGATAGAGGTAGAGAGGAGGGATAGAGGTAGAGAGGAGGGATAGAGGTAGAGAGAGGAGGGATAGAGGTAGAGAGAGGAGGGATAGAGGTAGAGAGGAGGATAGAGGTAGAGAGGAGGGATACAGGTAGAGAGGAGGGATACAGAGAGAGGAGGGATAGAGATAGAGAGAGGAGGGATACAGACTGAGAGAGGAGGGATACAGACTGAGAGAGGAGGGATACATGTAGAGAGAGGAGAGATACAGGTAGAGAGAGGAGGGAATCATTTAGAGAGAGGGAGGCATACAGGTAGAGAGAGGAGGGATACAGGTAGAAAGAGAGAGGGATACAGGTAGAGAGAGGAGGGATACAGGTAGAGAGAGGAGGGATACATGTAGAGAGAGGAGGGATACAGGTAGAGAGAGGGAGGGATACAGGTAGAGAGAGGGAGAGATACATGTAGAGAGAGGGAGGGATAGAGGTAGAGAGAAGAGGGATACAGGGAGAGGGATACATATAGAGTGGGAGGGATACATGTAGAGAGGGAGAGATACATGTAGAGAGGGAGGGATAGAGATAGAGGATACAGGTAGAGAGGAGAGATACATGTAGAGAGTGGGAGGGATACAGGTAGAGAGGGAGAGATACATGTAGAGAGAGGAGGGATACATGTAGAGAGAGAGGGAGGGATACAGGTAGAGAGAGATACATGTAGAGGAGGGGATACAGGTAGAGAGAGGAGAGATACATGTAGAGAGAGGAGGGATACAGGTAGAGAGGGAGAGATACATGTAGAGAGGAGGGATACATATAGAGAGGAGGGATGGGAGGGATACATGTAGAGAGAGGAGGGATACAGAGAGGGATAGAGAGAAGAGGGATACAGGTAGAGAGAGGAGGGATACAGGTAGAGAGAGGAGGAGATACAGGTATAGAGGAGGGATACAGGTAGAGGAGGGATACAGGTGTAGAGAGAGGGGAGGGATATGTAGAGAGAGGGGAGGATAGAGGTAGAGAGAAGAGGGATACAGGTACAGAGAGAGGGATACAGGTAGAGAGGAGGGAGATAAATACAGTAGAGAGGAGGGATACAGATAGAGAGAGGAGAGATACATGTAGAGAGGAGGATACAGGGATACATGTAGAGAGAGGGAGGGATAGAGGTAGAGAGAGGAGGGATACAGGTAGAGAGGGAAGGGATACAGGTAGAGAGAGGGAGGGATAAATACAGGAGGGATGTAGAGAGGGAGGGATACAGGTAGAGAGGGGAGGGAGAGAGGAGGATACATGTAGAGAGGGAGGGATACAGGTAGAGGGAGGGATACATGTAGAGAGGAGGATACATGTAGAGAGGGATAGGGTAGATAGAGGGAGGGATACAGGTAGAGAGAGGGAGGGATACAGGTAGAGAGAGCAGGGATACAGATATAGGAGGATAGAGAGAGGGAGGAGGGATATACAGGTAGAGAGAGGAGGGATACAGATAGAGGAGGATAGAGGGAGGGATACAGGTAGAGGGGAGGGATAGAGGTAGAGAGAGGAGGGATACAGGTAGAGAGGAGGGATACAGGTAGAGAGGGAGGGATAGAGGTAGAGAGGGATACAGGTAGAGAGGAGGGATACAGGGGAGGGATACAGGTAGAGAGAGGAGGGATACAGGTAGAGAGAGCAGGGAGGGATACATGTAGAGAGAGGAGGATAGTAGAGAGGGAGGGATACAGGTAGAGAGAGGAGGGATACAGGAGAGGAGGGATACATGTAGAGAGGAGGGATACATGTAGAGAGAGGAGGGATACAGGTAGAGAGAGGAGGGATACAGGTAGAGGAGGGATACATGTAGGGGAGATACAGGTAGAGAGAGGGAGGGATACAGGTAGAGAGAGGAGGGATACAGGTAGAGAGAGGGAGAGATACATGTAGAGAGGGGAGGGATACAGGTAGAGAGAGGGGAGGGATACATGTAGAGAGGGATACAGGTAGAGAGGGATACATGTAGAGAGAGGGAGGGATACAGTAGAGAGAAGGAGGGATACAGGTCGAGAAGAGGAGGGATAGAGGAGGGATACATATAGAGGTGGGAGAGAGGGAGGGGATACATGTAGAGAGGAGGGATGAGGAGGGATACAGATAGAGAGGAGGGATACAGGTAGAGAGGAGGGATAAAGGTAGAGGGATACAGGTAGAGAGGGATACATGTAGAGAGAGGGAGGTAGATAGGGATATGTAGAGAGAGGAGGGATACAGGTAGAGAGAGGGGGAGCGAGAGATACATATAGAGGGTGGGGAGAGATACATGTAGAGAGGAGGGATACAGGTAGAGAGAGGGAGGATACATGTAGAGAGGGGAGGATACAGAGAGAGAGGAGATACATGTAGAGAGGGAGGGATACAGATAGAGAGGGATAGAGGTAGAGAGAGGGAGATACATGGTAGAGAGAGGAGGGATACAGGTAGAGAGAGGGAGATAGGGACAGAGGTAGAGAGAGAGGGATACAGGTAGAGAGAGGGAGAGATACATGTAGAGAGTGGGAGGGATACAGGTAGAGAGAGGGAGAGATACATGTAGAGAGAGGAGGGATACAGGTAGAGAGGGAGAGATACATGTAGAGAGAGGAGGGATACAGGTAGAGAGAGGAGGGATACAGATAGAGGAGGGATAGAGGTAGAGAGAGGGAGGGATACAGGTAGAGAGAGGAGGGATACAGGTAGAGAGAGAGAGGGATACAGGTAGAGAGAGGAGGGATACAGGTAGAGAGAGGGAGGGATACAGTAGAGAGAGGAGGGATACAGATACAGAGAGGAGGGATACATGTAGAGATTGGCGGGAGGGATACAGGTAGAGAGAGGAGGGATACAGGTAGAGAGGGAGGGATACAGGTAGAGGAGGAGGGATACAGGTAGAGAGGGAGAGAGTAGGAGAGGGAGGGATACAGGTAGAGAGAGGAGGGATACAGGTAGAGAGAGGAGGGATACAGGTAGAGAGAGGAGGGATACAGGTAGAGTGGGAGGGATACAGGTAGAGAGGGAGGGATACAGGTAGAGAGAGGAGGGATACAGGTAGAGAGGGGATATAGGAGGGATAGAGAGGAGGGATACAGGTAGAGAGGAGGGATACATGTAGAGAGGAGGGATACAGGTAGAGAGAGGAGGGATACAGGTAGAGAGGGAGGGGATACAGGTAGAGAGGAGGGATACAGGTAGAGATACATGTAGAGGGAGGGATACAGTTAGAGAGGGGGAGGGATACAGATAGAGGAGGGATACAGGTAGAGAGAGGAGGGATACAGGTAGAGATAGAGGGGAGGGATAGAGTAGAGAGAGGAGGTAGGAGGAGGATACAGATAGAGGGAAGGACTAGAGAGGTAGAGGTAGAGAGGATAGAGGTAGAGAAGGAGGGAGGGATAGAGGATAGAGAGAGGGAGGGATACAGGTAGAGGAGGGAGGTAGAGAGGAAGATAGAGAGAGGGAGGGATACAGGTAGAGAGAGGAGGGATACAGGTAGAGAGGAGGGATACAGGTAGATAGAGAGAGAGTGGGATACAGGTAGAGAGGGATACAGGAGGAGGGAGAGATACATGTAGAAGAGGAGGGATACATGTAGGAGGGATACAGGT
Source organism: Oncorhynchus tshawytscha (assembly GCF_018296145.1). Lineage (NCBI taxonomy): Eukaryota > Metazoa > Chordata > Actinopteri > Salmoniformes > Salmonidae > Oncorhynchus > Oncorhynchus tshawytscha. Next base: position 22,712,855 of record NC_056461.1, read on the forward strand.
AGAGAAGGGAGGGATACAGGTAGAGAGGAGGGATACAGGGATAGAGGTACATGTAGAGAGAGGGATACAGGAGGGATACAGGTAGAGAGGAGGGATACAGGGAGGAGATAGAGAAGGGAGGGATACAGGTAGAGGGAGGATACAGATAGAGGGGGATACAGGTAGAGAGGAGGGATACAGGTAGAGAGGAGGGATACAGGTAGAGAGGGAGGGATACAGGTAGAGAGGAGGGGAGGAGATACAGATAGGAGAGGTGGGAGGGAGGATACAGGTAGAGAGGAAGGAGGATACATGGATACATACAGGTAGAGAGAGGAGGGATACAGGTAGAGAGGAGGATACAGGTAGAGAGAAGAGGGAGGGAGGGATAAATGTAGAGGAGGGATGAGGAGGGACAGGTAGAGAGGAGGGATACATGTAGGTACAGGTGTAGAGGAGGGATAGATGGGAGGGATAGAGAGAGGGAGGATACATGTAGAGAGGAGGGAGGAGGATAGAGAGGTAGAGAGAGGAGGGATACAGGTAGAGAGAGCACATATAAGTGGGAGGGATACATATAGAGGAGATGTGAGAGAGGGAGGGATACAGGTAGAGAGGGAGAGATACATGTAGAGAGAGGGAGGATAGGAGGTGTAGAGAGGAGGATACAGGTAGGGAGGGATACATATAGAGAGGAGGGATACAGGTAGAGAGGGAGAGATACATGTAGAGAGGGAGAGATGGGAGTGGGAGGGATACAGGTAGAGAGGATACAGGGAGAGGAGGATACAGGTGGGAGAGGAGGGATACATGTAGAGAGAGGAGGGATAGAGGTAGAGAGAGGGGAGATACAGGTAGAGAGAGGGAGAGATACATGTAGAGAGGAGGGATACAGGTAGAGAGAGGGAGGGATACAGGCAGAGAGAGGGAGAGGAAGGAGGGATACAGGTGAGAGAGAGGGAGAGATACATGTAGAGAGGAGGGATACAGGCAGGAGAGGAGATACAGGTAGAGAGAGGAGGATACAAGTTGAGAAGGGAGATACAGGTGGAGAGAGGAGGGATACATGTAGAGAGGAGGGATACAGAAAGAGGAGGGATACAGGTAGAGAGGGAGGGATACAGTGTAGATAGGGGAGGATACAGGTAGAGGAGGAGAGAGAGGAGGGATACATGGTGAGAGAGGGAGGGATACAGGTAGGGAGGGATCTGAGGGAGGGATACAGGTAGAGAGAGGAGGGATACAGGCAGAGAGGGAGGGATACATGTAGAGGGGAGGGAGGGAGGGGAGAGATACCATGTGAGAGAGGAGGGATACAGAGGAGGGGGATACAGATAGAGGGAGAGGGATGAGAGAGGAGGGATACATGAGAGGAGGATACATATACAGAGAGGGAGGGATGGGAGAGGGAGGGATACAGGTCAGAGAGGGATACAGAGAGAGGGAGGGATACATGTAGAGAGGAGGATACAGGGATAGGAGGGATAAATGAGAGAAGAGGGATACAGGTAGAGGGGGGAGGGATACAGGTAGAGAGGGAGGGATACATGTAGAGAGGGAGGGATACAGGTAGAGAGAGGGAGAGATACATGTAGAGAGAGGAGGGATACATGTAGAGAGATAGGGAGGGATATGTAGGAGAGGGAGGAGGGACAAGGTAGAGAGAGGAGGGATACAGGTAGAGGAGAGGGATACAGGTAGAGAGGAGGGATACATGTAGAGAGGAGAGATACATGTAGAGAGAGGGAGGGATAGAGGTAGAGAGAGGAGGGATACAGGTAGAGAGAGCGAGAGATACATATACAGAGTGGGAGGGATACATGTAGAGAGGGGGAGAGATACATGTAGAGAGAGGGAGGGATAGAGGTAGAGAGAAGAGGGATACAGGTAGAGAGGAGGGATACAGGTAGAGAGGGAGAGATACATGTAGAGAGTGGGAGGGATACAGGTAGAGAGAGGGAGAGATACATGTAGAGAGAGGAGGAGGGTAGAGAGAGGAGGGAATCAGAGATAGAGGAGGGTAGAGGGAGGGATAGAGAGAGAGGGAGGAGGGATCGGATAGGTGAGGAGGAGAGAGAGGATACAGGATACAGAGAGGAGGATACAGGTAGGAGAGATACATGTAGAGAGAGGGAGGGATACAGGTAGAGAGGAGGGAGAGGATACAGGTAGAGAAGGAGGGGAACAAGTGGGGAGGGATACAGGTAGAGAGGAGAATGAGAGATACATGTAGAGGAGGGATACATGTAGGGATACAGGTAGAGAGAGGAGGGATAAATTAGAGAGAGGGGATAGGTGTTGGTAGAGAGAGGAGGGATACATGTAGAGAGAGAGATACATGTAGAGGGAGGATACAGGTAGAGAGGAGGGATACAGGTAGAGAGAGGAGGGATACAGGTAGAGAGGATAGAATTAGAGAGGGGGATACAGGTAGAGAGGGAGGGATACAGGTAGAGGAGGGATACAGAGAGAGAGGGAGGGATAGAGAGGAGGGAGAGACAAGGAGGATACATGTAGAGAGAGGAGGGATACATGTAGAGAGGAGGGAGGGAGGGATGTAGAGATACAGGAGAGAGGGGGATACAGATAGAGAGAGGGAGAGATACATGTAGAGAGATACAGGTGGAGGGGATACATGTAGAGAGAGGGAGGGATACAGGTAGAGAGAGGAGGGATACAGGTAGAGAGGAGGGATACAGGTAGAGAGAGGGAGGGATACAGGTAGAGAGGAGGGATACAGGTAGAGAGAGGAGGATACATGTAGAGAGGGGAGGATACAGGTAGGAGATAGTGTAGGAGGATGGATAGAGAGAGGGAGGGATACAGGTGGAGAGAGGGAGGGATACAGGTAGAGAGGATACAGAGGATACACAGGTGAGGGAGGGAGATACATGTAGAGAGAGGGAGGATACAGGTAGAGAGAGGGGGATACAGGTAGAGAGAGGAGGGATACATGTAGAGAGGAGGGATACAGGTAGAGAGGGAGGTAGAGGAGAGATACAGGTAGAGAGGGAGGGATACAGGTAGAGAGAGAGAGGGAGGGAGTACATGTAGAGATAGGGAGGATACAGGTAGAGAGGGAGGGATACAGGTAGAGAGGGAGGGATACAGGTAGAGAGGAGATACAGGTAGAGAGGGAGGATACAGGTAGATAGAGGAGGGATACAGGTAGAGGGGAGGATACAGGTAGAGAGGAAGATACATGAGGGATACAGGTAGAGAGAGGGAGGGATACATGTAGGAGGGATAAAGTGGGGAGGATACAGGTAGAGAGGAGGGATATAGGTAGAGGAGGGATACAGATAGAGAGAGGGAGGGATACAGGTAGAGAGAGGAGGGATACAGGTAGAGAGAGGAGGGATACAGGGAGGAGGGATACAGGTAGAGGGAGGGATACAGGTAGAGAGGAGGGATACAGGTAGAGGAGGGAGGAGAGGATACAGAAAGAGGGGGATACAGAGAGAGAGGGATACAGATAGAGGAGGGATACAGGTACAGTAGAGAGGGAGGGATACAGGTAGAGAGAGGAGGGATACAGGTAGAGAGATACAGGTAGAGAGAGAGGAGGGATACAGGTAGAGAGGAGGGATACATGTAGAGAGGGAGGGATACAGGTAGAGAGGGAGGGATACAGGTAGAGAGAGGAGGGATACAGAGAGAGAGGGAGAGATACATGATAGAGGGAGGAGGGATACATGTAGAGAGAGGTAGAGAGATACATGTAGAGAGAGGGAGGGATACAGGTAGAGAGAGGGAGGATACATGAGAGAGGAGGGATACAGGTAGAGAGGGAGGGATACAGGTAGAGAGAGGAGAGATACATGTAGAGAGGAGGGATACAGGAGAGGGATACAGGTAGAGAGAGGGATACATGAGAGAGGAGGGATACAGGTAGAGAGAGGAGGATACATGTGTACAGGTAGAGAGAGGAGGGATACAGGTAGAGAGGGATAGAGAGGGGGATACAGGTAGAGAGAGGGAGGGATACAGGTAGAGAGGGAGGGAGGGATACAGGTAGAGAGAGGGAGGGATACAGGTAGAGAGAGAGGGAGGGATACAGGTAGAGAGGAGGGAGAGATACAGGTAGAGAGGGAGGGATACATGTAGAGAGAGGAGGGATACAGGTAGAGAGAGGAGGGATACATGTAGAGAGGAGGGATACAGGGAGAGAGGAGGGATACAGGTAGAGAGGAGGGATACAGGTAGAGAGAGGGAGGGATACAGGTAGAGAGAGGGGGATACAGGTAGAGAGGAGGGATACAGGTAGAGAGAGGGAGGGATACATGTAGAGAGAGGAGGGATACAGGTAGAGAGAGGAGATACATGTAGAGAGAGGGAGGGATACATGTAGAGAGAGGAGGGATACAGGTAGAGAGAGGGAGAGATACATGTAGAGAGAGGAGGGATACAGGTAGAGAGAGGGAGGGATACATGTAGAGAGAGGGAGAGATACATGTAGAGAGAGGGAGGGATACATAGAGAGAGGAGGGATACAGGTAGAGAGAGGAGGGATACAGGTAGAGAGAGGGAGAGATACATGTAGAGAGTGGGAGGGATACAGGTAGAGAGAGGGAGAGATACATGTAGAGAGAGGAGGGATACAGGTAGAGAGGGAGAGATACATGTAGAGAGTGGGAGGGATACAGGTAGAGAGAGGGAGAGATACATGTAGAGAGAGGAGGGATACAGGTAGAGAGAGGGAGAGATAGAGGTAGAGAGAGGGAGGGATACAGGTAGAGAGAGGGAGAGATAAATGTAGAGAGAGGGAGGGATAGAGGTAGAGAGAGGAGGGATACAGGTAGAGGAGGGATAGAGGTAGAGAGAGGGAGGGATACAGGTAGAGAGAGGAGGGATACAGGTAGAGAGGAGGGATACAGGTAGAGAGGAGGGATACAGGTAGAGAGAGGATAGAGGTAGAGAGAGGAGGGATACATGTAGAGAGAGGAGGGATACAGGTAGAGAGAGGAGGGATACAGGTAGAGAGAGGGATACAGAGAGAGGGAGGGATACAGGTGAGAGAGAGGGAGAGATACAGGTAGAGAGAGGGAGGGATAGGTAGAGAGGGAGGGATAGAGGTAGAGAGAGGAGGGATACAGGTAGAGAGAGGAGGGATACATGTGGAGAGAGGAGGGATACAGGTAGAGAGAGGGAGGGATACAGAGAGAGGAGGGATACAGGTAGAGAGAGGGAGAGATACATGTAGAGAGGGAGGGATACAGAGAGAGAGAGGAGAGATACATGTAGAGAGAGGGAGGGATACAGGTGAGAGAGGAGGGATACAGGTAGAGAGAGGGAGGGATACATGTAGAGAGAGGAGGGATACAGGTAGAGAGAGGGAGAGATACATGTAGAGAGAGGAGGGATACAGATAGAGGAGGGATAGAGGTAGAGAGAGGGAGGTATACAGGTAGAGAGAGGAGGGATACAGGTAGAGGAGGGATACAGGTAGAGAGGAGGGATACAGGTAGAGAGAGGGAGAGATACATGTAGAGAGAGGGAGGGATACAGGTAGAGAGAGGAGGGATACAGGTAGAGAGAGGAGGGATACAGGTAGAGGAGGGATAGAGGTAGAGAGAGGAGGGATACATGTAGAGAGGATACAGGAGAGAGGAGGTATACAGGTAGAGAGAGGAGGGATACAGGTAGAGAGGAGGGATATAGGTGAGGGAGGGATACAGGTAGAGAGAGGAGGGATACAGGTAGAGAGGGGAGGGATACAGGTAGAGAGAGGAGGGATACAGGTAGAGAGAGGAGGGATACAGGTAGAGAGAGGAGGGATACAGGTAGAGAGAGGAGGGATACAGGTAGAGAGAGGGAGGGATACAGGTAGAGAGAGGAGGGATACAGATAGAGGAGGGATAGAGGTAGAGAGAGGAGGATACAGGTAGAGAGAGAGGATACAGGTAGAGAGAGGAGGGATACAGGTAGAGAGAGAGGAGGGATACAGGTAGAGAGAGGGAGGGATACAGGTAGAGAGAGGAGGGATACAGGTAGAGAGAGGAGGATACAGGTAGAGAGAGGAGGGATACAGGTAGAGAGTAGAGAGAGGGAGGGATACAGGTAGAGAGAGGAGGGATACAGGTAGAGAGAGGGGGATACAGAGGAGGGAGGGATACATGTAGAGAGAGGGAGAGATACAGATAGAGGAGATACAGGTAGAGAGAGGAGGGATACAGATAGAGGGTAGAGAGATACAGGTAGAGAGAGGAGGGATACAGTAGAAGAGGAGGGATACAGGTAGAGAGAGAGGGATACAGAGAGAGAGGGAGGGATACAGGTAGAGAGAGGAGGGATACAGGTAGAGAGAGGAGGATACAGGTAGATAGAGGAGGGATAGGTAGAGAGAGGGAGAGATACATGTAGAGAGAGGGAGGGATAGAGGTAGAGAGAGGAGGGATACAGGTAGAGAGAGGTAGAGAGGATACAGGTAGAGAGAGGGAGGGATACAGGTAGAGAGAGGGAGGGATACATGTAGAGAGAGGAGGGATACAGGTAGAGAGAGGAGGGATACAGGTAGAGAGAGGAGGGATACATGTAGAGAGAGGAGGATACAGGGAGAGGAGGGATACATGTGGAGAGAGGAGGGATACAGAGGAGGAGGGATACAGGCAGAGAGAGGGAGGATAGAGGAGGAGGGATACAGGAGAGGGAGGGATACAGGTAGAGAGAGGAGGGATACAGGTGGAGAGAGGAGGGATACAGGTAGAGAGGAGGGATACAGGTAGAGAGAGGAGGGATACAGGTAGAGAGAGGAGAGATACAGGTAGAGAGAGGAGGGATACAGGTAGAGAGGGAGGGATACAGGTAGAGAGGAGGGATACAGGTAGAGAGGGAGGGATACAGTAGAGAGAGGGAGGGATACAGGTAGAGAGGAGGGAGAGATACAGGTAGAGAGAGGGATACAGGTAGAGGGATACAGGTAGAGAGAGGGAGGAGGGATACAGGTAGAGAGAGGAGGGATACAGGTAGAGAGGGAGGGATACAGGTAGAGAGAGGGAGGGATACAGGTAGAGAGAGGGAGGATACAGGTAGAGAGGAGGGATACAGGTAGAGAGAGGGGATACAGGTAGAGAGGGAGGGATACAGGTAGAGAGAGGAGGGATACAGGTAGAGAGGGATACAGGTAGGAGAGGGATACAGGTAGAGAGAGGGAGAGATAGGGAGAGATACAGGTAGAGAGAGGAGGGATACAGGTATAGAGGAGGGATACAGAGAGAGAGGGAGGGATACAGGTAGAGAGAGGGAGGGATACAGGTAGAGAGGAGGGGGTAGAGAGGGAGGGATAAAGGTAGAGAGGAGGGATACAGGTAGAGAGAGGGAGGGATACAGGTAGAGAGAGGAGAGGATACAGGTAGAGAGAGGGAGGGATACAGGTAGAGAGAGGGAGGGATACAGGTAGAGAGAGGAGGGATACAGATAGAGGAGGGATACAGGTAGAGGAGGGATACAGGTAGAGAGAGGAGGGATACAGATAGAGGAGGGATACAGGTAGAGAGGGAGGGATACAGGTAGAGAGAGGAGGGATACAGGTAGAGAGGGAGGGATACAGGTAGAGAGAGAGAGAGAGAGAGATACATGTAGAGAGAGGAGGGATACAGGTAGAGAGAGGAGGGATACAGGTAGAGAGAGGAGGGATACAGATAGAGGAGGGATAGAGGTAGAGAGAGGGAGGATACATGTGGAGAGAGGAGGGATACAGGTGGAGAGAGGGAGGGATACAGGTAGAGAGGAGGGATACAGATAGAGGAGGGATAGAGAGAGGTAGAGGTAGAGGGAGGGATACAGAGAGAGGAGGATACATGTAGAGGAGGGAGGGATACAGGTAGAGAGAGGAGGGATACAGGTAGAGAGAGGGGGATACAGAGGGAGGGATACATGTAGAGAGAGGAGGGATACAGGTAGAGAGAGGGAGGGATACAGATAGAGAGGGAGGATACATGTAGAGAGGGAGGGATACAGGTATAGAGAGGGATACAGATAGAGGAGGGATACAGGTAGAGAGAGGGAGGATACATGTAGAGAGAGGAGGGATACAGGTAGAGAGGGAGGGATACAGTAGAGAGAGAGGGAGGGATACAGATAGAGAGGAGGGATACATGTAGAGAGAGAGGGGAGGGATAGAGGAGGGATACAGGTAGAGAGGAGGGATACATGTAGAGAGAGGAGGGATACAGGTAGAGAGAGGAGGGATACAGATAGAGGAGGGATAGAGGTAGAGAGAGGAGGGATACAGGTAGAGAGGAGGATACATGTAGAGAGAGGAGGGATACAGGTAGAGAGAGGGAGGGATACAGGTAGAGAGAGGGAGAGATACATGTAGAGAGAGGAGGGATACAGGTAGAGAGAGGGAGAGATACATGTAGAGAGAGGGAGAGATACATGTAGAGAGAGGAGGGATACAGGTAGAGAGAGGGAGAGATACATGTAGAGAGAGGAGGGATACAAGTAGAGAGAGGGAGGGATACAGGTAGAGAGAGGGAGAGATACATGTAGAGAGAGGAGGGATACAGGTAGAGGAGGGATACAGGTAGAGAGGATACATGTAGAGAGAGGAGGATACATGTAGAGAGAGGAGGGATACAGGTAGAGAGGAGGGATACAGGTGGAGAGAGGGGAGGGATACAGAGAGAGGAGGGATACATGTAGAGAGGAGGGATACACATGTAGAGAGAGGGAGGGATACAGGTAGAGAGAGGAGGGATACAGGTAGAGAGAGGAGGGATACAGGTAGAGAGAGGAGGGATACATGTAGAGAGAGGGAGGGATACAGGTAGAGAGAGGAGGGATACAGGTAGAGAGAGGGAGGGATACACATGTAGAGAGAGGAGGGATACAGGTAGAGAGAGGGAGAGATACAGGTAGAGAGAGGGAGGGATACAGGTAGAGAGAGGGAGAGATACATGTAGAGAGAGGAGGGATACAGGTAGAGAGAGGAGGGATACAGGTAGAGAGAGGAGGGATACAGGTAGAGAGAGGGAGGGATACAGGTAGAGAGAGGAGGGATACAGATAGAGGAGGGATAGAGAGAGGGAGGGATACATGTAGAGAGAGGAGGGATACAGGTAGAGAGAGGAGGGATACAGGTAGAGAGAGGGAGGGATACAGGTAGAGAGGAGGGATACAGATAGAGGACGGATAGAGGTAGAGAGAGGAGGGATACAGGTAGAGAGGAGGGATACAGGAGGAGGGATACAGGTAGAGAGAGGGAGGGATACAGGTAGAGAGAGAGGGATACAGGTAGAGAGGAGGGATACAGGTAGAGGAGGGGGATACAGGTAGAGAGGGAGGGATACAGGTAGAGAGAGGGGGATACAGGTAGAGAGAGGAGGATACAGGTAGAGAGAGGAGGGATACAGGTAGAGAGAGGGATACAGGTAGAGAGAGGAGGGATACAGGTAGAGAGAGGGAGGGATACATGTAGAGAGAGGAGGATACAGGTAGAGAGAGGAGGGAGGGATACAGGTAGAGAGAGGAGGGATACAGGTAGAGAGAGGTAGAGAGGATACATGTAGAGAGGGAGGTAGAGGAGGGATACAGGTAGAGAGAGGAGGGATACAGGTAGAGAGAGGAGGGATACAGGTAGAGAGAGGGAGGGATACAGGTAGAGAGAGGAGGATACATGTAGAGAGAGAGGAGGGATACAGGTAGAGAGAGGAGGGATACAGGTAGAGAGGGAGGGATACATGTAGAGAGAGGGAGGGATACAGATAGAGAGGGATAGAGAGGAGGGATACAGGTAGAGAGAGGAGGGATACAGGTAGAGAGAGGGAGGGATACAGGTAGAGAGGAGGGATACAGGTAGAGAGAGGGAGGGATAGGTAGAGAGAGGAGGGATACAGGTAGAGAGAGGAGGGATACAGGTAGAGAGGAGGATAGGATACAGGTAGAGAGGGGAGGGATACAGGTAGAGAGAGGATACAGGGATACAGGTAGAGAGAGGGAGGGATACAGGTAGAGAGAGGGAGGGATACAGGTAGAGAGAGGAGGGAGGGATACAGGTAGAGAGAGGAGGGATACAGGTAGAGAGAGGAGGGATACAGGTAGAGAGAGGGAGGGATACAGATAGAGGAGGGATAGAGGTAGAGAGAGGAGGGATACATGTAGAGAGAGGAGGGATACAGGTAGAGAGAGGAGGGATACAGGTAGAGAGAGGAGGGATACAGGTAGAGAGAGGAGGGATACAGGTAGAGAGAGGGAGGGATACAGGTAGAGTGGAGGGATACAGATAGAGGAGGGATAGAGGTAGAGAGAGGGAGGATACATGTGGAGAGAGGAGGGATACAGGTAGAGAGAGGGAGGGATACAGGTAGAGAGAGGAGGGATACAGGTAGAGAGAGGAGGGATACAGGTAGAGGAGGGATACAGATAGAGGAGGGATACAGATAGAGGAGGGATACAGGTAGAGAGGAGGGATACAGAGAGAGGAGGGATAGAGAGGGAGGGATACAGGTAGAGAGAGGAGGGATACAGAGAGAGGAGGGATACATGTAGAGAGGGGAGGGATACAGGTAGAGAGAGGGGGATACAGATAGAGAGAGGAGGGATACAGGTAGAGAGGGGAGGGATACAGGTAGAGAGAGAGGGATACAGATAGAGGAGGGATACAGGTAGAGAGGGAGGGATACAGGTAGAGAGAGGGAGGGATACAGAGAGAGAGGGAGGGATACAGGTAGAGAGAGGGAGGGATACAGGTAGAGAGAGGAGGGATACATGAGAGGAGGGATAGAGAGAGGGATACAGGGATACAGGTAGAGGAGGGGGATACAGAGAGGGGAGGGATACAGGTAGAGAGAGGAGGGATACATGTAGAGAGAGGAGGATACAGGTAGAGAGAGGAGGGATACAGAGAGAGAGGAGGGATACAGGGAGAGAGGAGGGATACAGGTAGAGAGAGAGGGATACAGGTAGAGAGAGGAGGGATACAGGTAGAGGGGAGGGATACAGGTAGAGAGAGGAGGGATACAGGTAGAGAGAGGGAGGGATACAGATAGAGGAGGGATAGAGGTACAGGTAGAGAGGGAGGGATACAGGTAGAGAGGAGGGATACAGGTAGAGAGGGGAGGATACAGGTAGAGAGGGAGGGATACATGTAGAGAGGAGGGATACAGGTAGAGAGAGGAGGGATACAGATAGAGGAGGGGGATACAGGTAGAGAGGGAGGGATACAGGTAGAGAGAGGAGGGATACAGGTAGAGAGAGGGATACAGAGAGAGATACAGGTAGAGGGAGGGATACAGGTAGAGAGGGAGGGATACAGGTAGAGAGAGGGAGGGATACAGGTAGAGAGGAGAGGATACATGTAGAGAGGAGGGATACATGTAGAGAGGGAGGGATACAGGTAGAGAGAGGGAGGGATACAGGTAGAGAGAGGAGGATACAGGTAGAGAGAGGAGGGATACAGGTAGAGAGAGGAGGGATACAGGTAGAGAGGAGGGATACAGGTAGAGAGAGGAGGGATACAGGTAGAGAGAGGGAGAGATACACATATAGAGGAGGAGGGATACAGGTAGAGAGAGGGAGGGATACAGGTAGAGAGAGGAGGGATACAGGTGGAGAGAGGGAGGGATACAGGTAGAGAGGAGGGATACAGATAGAGGAGGGATAGAGGTAGAGAGAGGGAGGATACATGTGGAGAGAGGAGGGATACAGGTAGAGAGAGGGAGAGATACATGTAGAGAGAGGAGGGATACAGGTAGAGAGAGGAGGGATACAGGTAGAGAGAGGAGGGATACAGGTAGAGAGAGGAGGGATACAGGTAGAGAGAGGAGGGATAGAGGTCGAGAGGAGGGATACAGGTAGAGAGAGGAGGGATACAGGTAGAGAGGGAGGGATACAGGTAGAGAGGAGGGATACAGGTAGAGAGGGAGGGATACAGAGAGAGGAGGGATACAGGAGGATAGAGAGAGGAGGGATACATGTAGAGAGAGGAGGGATACAGGTAGAGAGAGGGAGGGATACAGTAGAGAGAGGAGGGATACAGGTAGAGGAGGGATACAGAGGGAGGATAGAGAGGGAGGGATACAGGTAGAGAGGAGGGATACAGGTAGAGAGAGGAGGGATACAGGGAGAGGGAGGGATACAGGTAGAGAGAGGAGGGATACAGGTAGGAGGGATACAGAGAGGGGAGGGATACAGGTAGAGAGAGGGAGGGATACAGGTAGAGAGAGGAGGGATACAGGTAGAGAGAGGAGATAGAGGTAGAGAGAGGGGGATACAGGTAGAGAGAGGAGGATACAGAGTAGAGAGGAGGGATACAGGTAGAGGGGGATACAGGTAGAGAGAGGAGGGATACAGGTAGAGAGAGGGAGGGATACAGGTAGAGAGAGGAGGGATACAGGTAGAGAGAGGATACAGGTAGAGGGATACAGGTAGAGAGAGGGGGATACAGATAGAGGAGGGATACATGTACAGGTAGAGAGGAGGGATACAGGTAGAGAGAGGAGAGGGATACAGAGAGAGGAGGGATACAGAGGTAGAGAGAGGGAGGGATACATGTAGAGAGGAGGGATACAGGTAGAGAGGAGGGATACAGGTAGAGAGAGGAGGGATACAGGTAGAGAGGAGGGATACAGGTAGAGAGAGGGAGGGATACAGGTAGAGAGAGGAGGGATACAGGATAGAGGTAGAGAGAGGGAGGATACATGTGGAGAGAGGAGGGATACAGGTAGAGAGAGGGAGGGATACAGGTAGAGAGAGGAGGGATACAGATAGAGGAGGGATACAGGTAGAGGAGGGATACAGATAGAGGAGGGATACAGATAGAGGATACATGTAGAGAGGAGGGATACAGGTAGAGAGAGGAGGGATACAGATAGAGGAGGGATACAGGTAGAGAGAGGGATACAGGTAGAGAGAGGAGGGATACAGATAGAGGAGGGATAGAGGTAGAGAGAGGAGGGATACAGGTAAAGAGGAGGGATACAGGTAGAGAGGAGGGATACAGGTAGAGAGAGGGAGGGATACAGGTAGAGAGGAGGGATACAGGTAGAGGAGGGATACAGGTAGAGAGGGAGGGATACAGGTAGAGAGAGGGAGGGATACAGGTAGAGAGGGAGGGATACAGGTAGAGAGAGGAGGGATACAGGTAGAGAGAGGAGGGATACAGGTAGAGAGAGGAGGGATACAGGTAGAGAGAGGGAGGGATACAGATAGAGGAGGGATAGAGGTAGAGAGAGGAGGGATACATGTAGAGAGAGGAGGGATACAGGTAGAGAGAGGAGGATACATGTAGAGAGAGGAGGGATACAGGTAGAGAGAGGAGGGATACAGGTAGAGAGAGGGAGAGATACAGGTAGAGAGAGGGATACAGATACATACAGAGTAGAGGGAGGATACATGTAGAGAGGGAGGGATACATGTAGAGAGAGGAGGATACATGTAGAGAGAGGAGGGATACATGGAGGGGAGGATACAGGTAGAGAGAGGAGGGATACATGTAGAGAGAGAGGGATACAGGTAGAGGGGATACAGGTAGAGAGAGGAGGGATACAGGTAGAGAGAGGGAGGGATACATGTAGAGGAGGGAGGGATACAGGTAGAGAGAGGAGGGATACAGGTAGAGAGAGGAGGGATACAGATAGAGAGAGGGAGGGATACATGTAGAGAGAGGAGGGATACAGGTAGAGAGAGAGGAGAGAGGATACAGGTAGAGGAGGAGGGATACAGGTAGAGAGAGGAGGGATACAGGTAGAGAGGAGGGACAGATAGAGGAGGGATAGAGGTAGAGAGAGGGATACAGGTAGAGAGGGAGGGATACAGGTAGAGAGAGGAGGGATACAGGTAGAGAGAGGAGGGATACAGGTAGAGAGAGGAGGGATACAGGTAGAGAGAGGAGGGATACAGGTAGAGAGAGGAGGGATACAGGTAGGGATCAGAGAGGGAGGGATACAGGTAGAGAGAGGAGGGATACAGGTAGAGAGGAGGGATACAGGTAGAGAGAGGAGGGATACAGGTAGAGAGGGATACAGGGATAGGAGGTAGAGAGAGGAGGGATACAGGTGTAGAGAGAGAGGAGGGATACAGGTAGAGAGAGGGAGGGATACAGGTAGAGAGGAGGGATACAGGTAGAGAGAGGAGGGATACAGGTAGAGAGAGGAGGGATACAGGTAGAGAGAGGAGGGATACAGGTAGAGAGAGGAGGGATACAGGTAGAGAGAGGGAGAGATACATGTAGAGAGAGGAGGGATACATGTAGAAAGAGGAGGGATACAGGTAGAGAGAGGAGGGATACATGTAGAGAGAGGGAGGGATAGAGGTAGAGAGAGGAGGGATACAGGTAGAGAGGGAGAGATACACATATTGAGAGGGAGGGATACATGTAGAGAGAGGAGGGATACATGTAGAGAGGAGGGATACAGGAGGGATACAGGTAGAGAGAGAGGGGAGGATACATGTAGAGAGAGGAGGGATACATGGTAGAGAGGGAGGGATACATGTAGAGAGAGGGAGGGATACAGGTAGAGAGAGGGAGAGATACAGGTAGAGAGAGGAGGGATACAGGTAGAGAGGGAGGGAGGGAGAGAGGTAGAGAGAGGAGGGATACAGGTAGAGAGAGGGATACAGATAGATGTATTGAGAGGGAGGATACATGTAGAGAGAGGAGGGATACAGGTAGAGAGAGGGAGATACATGAGGGATAGAGAGAGGAGGGATACATGTAGAGAGAGGAGGATACAGGTAGAGAGAGAGGGATACAGGTAGAGAGGTAGAGAGAGGAGGGATACAGGTAGAGAGGAGGGAGGATACAGGTAGAGGAGGGATACATGTAGAGAGAGGAGGGATACAGGTAGAGAGAGGGAGGGATACATGGTAGAGAGAGGAGGGATAGGTAGAGAGAGGGAGGGATACATGTAGAGAGAGGAGGGATACAGGTAGAGAGAGGAGGGATACATGTAGAGAGAGGGAGGGATACAGGTAGAGAGAGGAGGGATACAGGTAGAGAGAGGGAGGGATACAGGTAGAGAGAGGAGGGATACAGATAGAGGAGGGATAGAGGTAGAGAGAGGAGGGATACATGTAGAGAGAGGCGGGATACAGGTAGAGAGAGGAGGGATACAGGTAGAGAGAGGAGGGATACAGGTAGAGAGAGGAGGGATACAGGTAGAGAGAGGAGGGATACAGGTAGAGAGAGGAGGGATACAGGTAGAGAGGGAGGGTAGAGGAGGATACATGTAGAGAGAGAGAGGAGGGATACAGGTAGAGAGAGGAGGGATACAGGTAGAGGAGGGATACAGGTAGAGAGAGGAGGGATACAGATAGAGAGGAGGATACAGGTAGAGAGAGGGATAGGTAGAGAGGAGGGATACAGGTAGAGAGAGGAGGGATACAGGTAGAGAGAGGAGGATACAGACAGAGGGATACAGGTAGAGAGGGAGGGATACAGGTAGAGAGAGGAGAGATAGAGGAGGGATACAGGTAGAGAGAGGAGGGATACAGAGAGAGGAGGGATACAGGTAGAGAGAGGAGGGATACAGGTAGAGAGAGGAGGGATACAGGTAGAGAGAGGAGGGATACAGGTAGAGAGAGGAGGGATACAGGTAGAGAGAGGAGGGATACAGGTAGAGAGGAGGGATACAGGTAGAGAGAGGGAGGGATACAGGTAGAGAGAGGAGGGATACAGGTAGAGAGAGGGGGATACAGGTAGAGAGAGGAGGGATACAGGTAGAGAGAGGAGGGATACAGGTAGAGAGGGAGGGATACATGTAGAGAGAGGAGGGATACAGGTAGAGAGGAGGGATACAGGAGAGGGAGGAGAGGAGAGGGAGAGGGATACATGTAGAGAGGGAGGGATACAGGTGAGAGAGGAGGATACATGGAGAGGGAGGGATACATGTAGAGAGAGGAGGGATACATGATAGAGGAGGGATACAGGTAGAGAGGGAGGGATACAGGTAGAGGAGGGATACAGGTAGAGAGGAGGGATACAGATAGGAGGGATACAGGTAGAGAGAGGGATACATGTAGAGAGTGGGAGGGATACAGGTAGAGAGAGGGAGAGATACATGTAGAGAGAGGAGGGATACATGTAGAGAGAGGAGGGATACAGGTAGAGAGAGGAGGGATACAGGTAGAGAGAGCGAGAGATACATATAGAGAGAGGGAGGGATACATGTAGAGAGAGGGAGGGATAGAGGTAGAGAGAAGAGGGATACAGGTAGAGAGAGGAGGGATACAGGTAGAGAGAGAGCGAGAGATACATGTAGAGAGAGGAGGGATACAGGTAGAGAGGGATAAGGTAGAGAGGAGGGATACATGTAGAGAGAGGAGGGATAGTAGAGAGGAGGGATACATGGTAGAGAGGGAGGGATACAGGTAGAGAGAGGAGGATACAGGTAGAGAGAGGGAGGATACAGGTAGAGAGAGGAGGGATACAGGTAGAGAGAGGAGGGATACAGGTAGAGAGAGGGAGGGATACAGGTAGAGAGAGGAGGGATACATGTAGAGAGAGGAGGGATACAGGTAGAGAGAGGGAGAGATACATGTAGAGAGAGGGAGGGATACAGGTAGAGAGAGGAGGGATACATGTAGAGAGAGGAGGGATACAGGTAGAGAGAGGGAGAGGATACAGGTAGAGAGAGGGAGAGATACATGTAGAGAGAGGAGGGATACATGTAGAGAGAGGAGGGATACATGTAGATACATGTAGAGAGAGGGAGGATACAGGTAGAGAGAGGAGGGATACATGTAGAGAGAGGAGGGATACAGGTAGAGAGAGGAGGATACAGGTAGAGAGAGGAGGATACATGTAGAGAGAGGAGGGATACAGGTAGAGAGAGGAGGGATACAGGTAGAGACAGGTAGAGAGGGAGAGATACATGTAGAGAGAGGAGGGATACAGGTAGAGAGAGGGAGGGATACAGGTAGAGAGAGGAGGGATACATGTAGAGAGAGGAGGGATACATGTAGAGAGTAGGATACAGGTAGAGAGGGATACATGATACAGGTGAGAGGGAGGGAGGAGATACAGGTAGAGAGAGGAGGGATACATGTAGAGAGGAGAGGATACAGGTAGAGAGAGGAGGATACATGTAGAGAGAGGAGGGATACATGTAGAGAGGGGAGGAGGATACATGTAGAGAGAGGAGGATACAGGTAGAGAGGAGGGATACAGGTAGAGGGAGGATACAGGTAGAGAGAGAGGAGAGAGAGGGGAGGATACATGGGAGGGATAGAGAGAGAGGAGGGATACATGTAGAGAGAGGAGAGATACATGTAGAGAGAGGAGGGATACATGGACACAGGTAGAGAGAGGGAGGGATACATGTAGAGAGGGAGGGATACATGTAGAGAGAGGAGGGATACAGGTAGAGAGAGGTAGAGAGAGGGATACATGTAGAGAGGGGAGAGATACATGTAGAGAGAGGATGGATACAGGTAGAGAGAGGAGAGATGCATATAGAGAGAGGAGGGATACACGTAGAGAGAGGAGAGATACATGTAGAGAGAGGAGGGATACAGGTAGAGAGAGGGAGAGATACATGTAGAGAGAGGAGGGATACATGTAGAGAGAGGAGGGATACAGGTAGAGAGAGGAGAGATACATGTAGAGAGAGGGAGAGATACATGTAGAGAGGAGGGATACAGGTAGAGAGAGGAGGGATACATGTAGAGAGAGGAGGGATACAGGTAGAGAGAGGGAGAGATACATGTAGAGAGAGGAGGGATACAGGTAGAGAGAGGAGGGATACATGTAGAGAGAGGAGGGATACATGTAGAGAGAGGAGGGATACAGGTAGAGAGAGGAGGGATACATGTAGAGAGAGGAGGGATACAGGTAGAGAGAGGGAGGGATACATGTAGAGAGAGGAGGGATACAAGTAGAGAGAGGGAGGGATACATGTAGAGAGAGGGAGAGATACATGTAGAGAGAGGAGGGATACAGGTAGAGAGAGGAGGGATACATGTAGAGAGAGGAGGGATACAGGTAGAGAGGGAGAGATACATATAGAGAGAGGAGGGATACACGTAGAGAGAGGGAGAGATACATGTAGAGAGAGGGAGAGATACATGTAGAGAGAGGAGGGATACAGGTAGAGAGAGGGAGAGATACATGTAGAGAGAGGAGGGATACATGTAGAGAGGGGAGGGATACATGTAGAGAGAGGAGGGATACAGGTAGAGAGAGGGAGAGATACATGTAGAGAGAGGAGGGATACAGGTAGAGAGAGGAGGGATACAGGTAGAGAGAGGAGGGATACATGTAGAGAGAGGAGGGATACAGGTAGAGAGAGGAGGGATACATGTAGAGAGAGGAGGGATACAGGTAGAGAGAGGAGGGATACATGTAGAGACAGAGTAGAGAGAGGTAGTGGGGGGGAACAGTAGAAAGAGAGGGAAAGAAAGAAAGTAATTGAGATGAGCGGAATGAGAGGCGACCCCTGCCTAGTAGAGGAGACAGCAGGAGAAGGAACGAGGGAAGGAGCAAGTCAAGCAGGCAGGGTGAATAATTCTCTTTCCAGCCCCTGGCTGATGAGATAAACATCTGTGGCGTCTGTTTTCTACTTTCGTGTTCCCTCCATCCTCCCCAACTCACGTCGACAGAGTTTCATATCCCTCAGAAGTTCATAGTATATATATATATATGCCTTCCTCCTCCCATTCCAACTGTACTTCGCAGGAGCTACAGTAAGGGAAGCAATGCAGAGCTCAGCACAATAGGCAACATTGTGATATAGAGGAAAACCACATTGGTTTTGTGTGTGTATGTATTTGTGTGTGTGTTTGCTTGTGTAAAACCACTCTAATATTTGGGTCCCTCATGATTTCTGTGTGTGTGTGTGTGTGTGTACGTTGACGTTTTTGTCCGCGGACTTGTGTGCGTGCGTGTGTGACTGCAGACGGGTCTCTTTGAACGTACTGAGCGTGTTGGAGATTTATAGACGACATACGCACACACGCACACTCGTTAACTCAACGTTGCCCTCTCATTGATGACCCTGGTGTGGGGACGTTCACGTGTGTTTACGTGGTCAGCAGGGATCGTGTGTGTGAGAGAGAGACAGAGCCTCCCAACCCCCTTTGACTGTTGGTGGTCAACATTGATTGTAAAAAGGTCCCCGTTTGCTCCAGGGGTGTTGGAATCTCCTATGACTGAGTTAAATATAAGAAATAATTAGACATTTAGTAATTACCTGCTAAAGAGGGAAATATCATTGACTTGTAAACCTGTTTCGGCTGCTGCTGTGCTGGTTGAATGAGGCATTGTTCGTCTGTAGTAGAGAACCTTGCTTCCTTCTCTTCGAGATGAGTTTTTATTTGTGCTCATTCAACACAGGACACTATGCAAAGCACAAATGAGTTTGCCAAATGTTTTCCAAGGCGTTTGAGTGGAGACTGAAGTCCATCGCCACACTTTTGTTGACACGTCGTCTCGAAATAGCCTAATTTTAGCAGAGGCAAATGTGACTGTTGTAAATGATTTGCTGTGCATGTTTTTATAGTTTGGCAGCATTGTGTGTTACCATAAATGAATAGAGTCGTAGAAGTTGCATCGAGGTTTCAAGGAGATTGTGTCATCGACTATTCTCCCTCTGGCTTCTTCCCTCATGTAACTAAGGGAAAATATACCTAGCTGGTTGTCGGGATGTTTGGAACATGTTCCTCTCTATGTGAGTTACGGTAAAAGGAGGAACTAACGATGAAGGGGTTACATTTGGAATTGGGAGCTGGGGCGTCCTTGGAGGGGTCAGGGTTGAACACAAGGGTTAGAGTTAGTACTTTTATCCTACTCCACATTGGACCCGTACGGTGCAGGAGCCCTTCTTAGGGTAGCGCCGGCCCAAATGAACCACAGTCCCCTCATCTTGTCCCTCTTTACTACTTTCTGACCTCTCTCTCCTATCTCCCTGAACCTCTGATTCAAAAAGAATGGAATCCAGCCATTCTGTCCCCTCGTTTCTCTTCCTCTCTATGTCTCTCTCCCGTCCTCTCTCTTCACATCCTCTGTGTTCAATAAAGGACAGGGATTCAGACCGGTCCCAAACCTAAGCCCTCTCGATGGTTCACAACTCTCATCTCCTGTTCACTCATCACACTGCAGGAGAGAGTTGGAAAAGGTTTCGCCCCACATTCAAAGTTTTCGTTCAACGCAAGCAGCCTCTGAGATCATAGTCCAAGCAATGTAGACTCTATTTTATTGAGAATGGAAGAAAGAGAATGAAGGAGGAGAAATGGAGGGAGGTAGGGAGGGGAAAGAAAGAGTATTTTGAAAATTGCCGTTGGCCCCCGCCCAAGGCCCAGTCGCTGCGGTAATGAGGGGTTAGGAGCAACGTTATTGTTTCCAGATGCTGTGCTGGTTTTCTCCAGGCTTTGATGCAAACCCAAGTCACCAGCACTTTTCAATCTGTCTCCCCACACACACACACACACACACACACACACACACATACACACACACGTGTGCACTGACGCACACGCATGGACATGCACACACACAAGCGCACGTACACACGCACACACACACACACACACACACACACACACACACACACACACACACACACACACACACACACACACACACACACACACACACACACACACACACACACACACACACACACACACACACACACACACAGGCTAATGTGCTTTATACACGCACACACACAATTCTTAAAGGGACAACCCTTCTAACCTTATGTACCTGAAAAGCCACACTCTCTTGAACCAGATGCAACCTTCTCACTCCCACAACAATTCCCAAAGACCAGCTGTATGTGTGTTCGACCCGTGTGTGTGTGTGTGTGTGTATATATATTTGTATTTGCAAATATATATATATATATATATATATATATATATATATATATATATATATATATATATATATATATATACTACCGTTAAAAGTTTGGATGCACTTAGAAATGTCCTTGTTTTTGAAAGAAAATCAACTTTTTTGTCCGTTAAAATAACACCAAATTGATCAGAAATACATTATAGATATTGTTAATGTTGTAAATGACTATTGTATCTGGAAACGGCAGATTTTTTAATGGAATATCTACATAGGCGTACAGAGGCCAATTATCAGCAACCATCACTCCTGTGTTCCAATGGCACGTTGTGTTAGCTAATCTAAGTTGATCACTGGCAGCTTCATTAAATAGTACCTGGAAAACACCAGTCTCAATGTCAACAGTGAAGAGGCGACTCCGGGATGCTGGCCTTCTAGGCAGAGTTCCTCTGTCCAGTGTCTGTGTTCTTTTGCCCATCTTAATCTTTTATTTTTATTGGCTAGTCTGATATGGCTTTTTCTTTGCAACTCTGCCGAGAAGGCCAGCCTCCCGGAGTCGCCTCTTCACTGTTGACGTTGAGACTGGTGTTTCGCGGGTACTATTTAATGAAGTTGCCAGTTGAGGACATGTGAGACGTCTGTTTCTCAAACTAGACACTCTAATGCACTTGTCCTCTTGCTTAGTTGTGCACCGGGGCCTCCCACTCCTCTTTCTATTCTGGTTAGAGCCAGTTTGCACTGTTCTGTGAAGGGAGTAGTACAGAGTGTTGTACGAGATATATATATGTATATATATATAGCATATATATATATATAAATATATTGTATGAATGTGTTGAATGCTGTGTGTATGTGTGCTGAAATACAAATGTGTTAGCAAGTGTGTGTGTGTGTGTGTGTGTCTTGGAGGGAGCATTTGTGTGGGGCCCTTGTTTGGATTACCCAAGCAGGGGTTGGAGTGGGACGTGAAGTGTGTTTATGAATCCAACGTGAACTTCCTCTGGCTTTATAATTAGGCTGGTATTAGTCACAAGCTAAACAAAACAATGGAAAGTATTTCAACTCCTCACTCTGTGGCTTGTCTGATAGGTTTATACATACCTAGCATCAACACTGACCGGAGTGAGGTTGAAGTAAAGGGCTGGGTGTGTTGGTGTCTTAAATGTTTAGGTGTGTTACACGTTCTCACACACTCGCTGAGCTGAATATTTTCCAGAAGAGAGTTTATCTGTATCTGCTCAGATGTGTGGTCTGTCATAGAGTAGTGTGTGTGTGTGTGTGGTGTGTTTGTCTGACCTTTAGTGTGTCCCATGCTGCCGGGCTGACGTTGCTGGTTTTATAGGAACATATGGAGAATCACTCAGTCTGTCTGCAGTCTCCCTCAGTCTCTACTGGGAGATGGAGGGAGGGGAGGGGGAGGAGAGGGGGAGTTCTAGGTCTGCCCCTACACACACCTCCTGATGACTTCCATACACAATCCGTGTGTGTGTGTGTTATAGCAGTCTGTCTGAGTGATAAAGTGCACAGTGAACCCTCAGAGTGCAGTGTATTAGTCTGTGTCTATGGGGCCATCCATGGCTTAGTGCCCACTCTATGTCACTCTGGCTCCTCCTCTTCTCCTCACACTCCTCCATCTCTCTGGTCTATCTCTCTTACCCCCCTCCTCTCCAGTTTGTCCCTCTGTTTCACTCTTTATTTCTCTCTCTCTCTCTCTCTCTCCCTCTCTTCATCCTCCTTCCCTCTCTCTCTCTCTCTCTCTCTCTTCTACCTCCTTCCCTCTCTCTCTCTCTTCTCCCTCTCTTCATACCTCCTTCCCTCTCTCTCTCTCTCTCTCCCTCTCTTCATACCTCCTTCCCTCTCTCTCTCTCTCTCTCCCTCTCTTCATACCTCCTTCCCTCTCCTCACTTTTCCCTTGTTTTGTTTTTTTGTTGCGCTGGCCAGGGGAAAGGAAAATGTGTGAGTCAGTGAAAGGCCGCTCCCTCCCTGGGATGAGAGAGTCGAGGGAGGACTGGGACTTGTTTAGTGTGGTGACGTCACCCTCTGTGTCCCTGGTAACCGCGTGTTTAGTCTCCGGTAGTGGACACCTGGGCACACAAACTTGGCCTGTTAAGTGTCACTCCACAGCGGTGTGTATGTGCGTGTGTGTGTGTCCGTCCTTAGGGGGCTCTGACCGTTTGACTGTGCAGGTCTGAACCCTTTTGATGAGGGGAGGTTGGTTGTGGTGTATGTACAGGGAATGGGCTGGGCAGAGCTAGGAAGGGAAGGGCCGTGGTTGGACACATGTTTCTAAAGTTGAAGAGAAACTGTGCTTTACTGTGGTCATAGGGGAGTTTGTGCGTTTTGGGGTAGAGCATAGAAAAGAGTAACTATGTGGAGACTGACTCACGTGTTGTCATGTTCTACACCAAACAAAAATATAAACGCAAAATGTAAAGTGTTGGTCTCATATTTCATGAACTGAAATAATATTCCCAGAAATGTTCCATACGCACACAAAAAATTATTTCTCTCAAATTCTGTGCACAAATTTGTTTACATCTCTGTTAGTGAGCATTTCTCCTTTGCCAAGATAATCCATCCAACTGACAGGTGTGGCATATCAAGAAGATGATTAACTGATCATTACTGGGCTGGGTACAATAAAAGGCCACTAAAATGTGCAGTTTTATCACATCACACAATGCCGCAGATGTCTGTGGGCAAATTGCTCACCTTCGATGGCCACTGGCACGCTGGAGAAGTGTGGTCTTCACGGATGAATCCTGGTTTCTGTACCGGGCAGATGGCAGACAGCGTGCATGGCGTTGTGTGGGCGAGCGATTTGTTGATGTCAACATTGTGAACAGAGTGGCGGTGGGGTTATGGTGTGGGCAGGCATAAGCTACGGACAACGAACACAATTGCACTTTATCATTGGCAATTTGAATGCACAGAGATATTGTGACGAGATCCTGAGGCCCATTGTTGTGCCATTCATCCGCCACCATCACCTCATGTTTCAGCATGATAATGCACATCCCCATATCGCAAGGATCTGTACACAATTCCTGGAAGCTGAAAATGTCCCAATTCTTCCATGACCTGCATACTCACATGACATGTCACCCATTGAGCATGTTTGGGATGCTCTGGATCAACGTGTAAGACAGCGTGTTCCAGTTCCCACCAATATCCAGCGACTTCGCACAGCCATTGAAGAGGAGTGGGACAACATTCCACAGGCCACAACCAACAGCCTGGTCAACTCTATGTGAACGAGATGTCGCACAGCAGGAGGCAAATCCTGGTCACCAGATACCGACTGGTTTTCTGATCCACACCCCTACCTTTTTTACCTTAAGTTGTCTGTGACCAATAAATGCATCTGTATTCCCAGTCATGTTAAATCCATACATTAGGGCCTAATTAAATCATTTCAATCGACTGATTGCCTTATATGAACTGTAACTCAGTAAAAATCTAGTTCAGTTCAACATTGCTGTTTTCTGGCAACAAATAGTATGTTGTACAGTTAACTCTGGTATATGGCCACACACACACACACACACACACACACACACACACACACACACACACACACACACACACACACACACACACACACACACACACACACACACATTCAAAATCCACATTTTCCTAAACCCTTAACCGAACCCTAATCTTAACCCCAAACCCTAATTGTAACCCGAACCCTACACTTAACCCCTAAGCCTAAAATAACTTTTTTTCCTTGTGGGGACCAGCGAAATGTCCCCACTTGTACAAATGTTCTTTGTTTTACTATCCTTATGAGGACTTTTGGTCCCCACAAGGATAGTAAAACCAAACACACACACACACACACACACACACACACTGGTTGGAATGGCTCCTTTTAGTAACAGTGGGTTGTGAAGCTCAGTGGCGTGTGACCACAGGGTGTGTTACTCTGCCCATATGCCCAGGTCTGGGTCTTAGCCCTGGATTCACTTCTTTGACTGGCTTTCTGAACTTTGGGCTATATCTCTCTCTCTCTCTCTCTCTCTCTCCCTCGTGTAGTCAAGGAAAGTCTAGCTCCTCTCTCGCCCTACCTCCTTTCTGCTGTGGTGAAGGCTGTGTGCTGTACGGCTCGCCCGCACCCCTCTCTCTTCTGTGATACTTACAGTTACACTGCTTTAATCACAACCAGGCACTTTGCTGGGCCTCTTTTCCACCCCTCCCTCTCTCCCTCTGTATGTATCCCTCTCCTTCTTTCTCTGTCATTCATTTAATCAGCCTCTATCGCTCTTTGCCTGTCTTTCTTTATTTCTGTCTGACAAGTCTTTCTGACTCTCTCTCTCTCTCTCTCTCTCTCTCTCTCTCTCTCTCTCTCTCTCTGTCTTTTTGGGTTCATGCTGTACTTTCTCTAACCTGTGTATTGTTGACTCTGCCCCCTGCAGGAGAAAGAGAAGAAGTACATGCTCCAGGTGGACAACCTGAGGCTGAGGGATGTGGAGAAGAGCTTCATGTCGAGCAAGCAGATCTTTGCCCTGTTCAACACTGAGCAAAGGTCAGTTCTTAGGTGGACATTTCAATCATAAATTATAGTTTGTCAAATCTTTTCAGACCTCAAAAAGTAAAGTAATATAGCTGAATCTACACAAAACTGCTCTCCACACACACTGACCACACACATTCACTGTTCCATAAAGGCAAGCACCCACACAAGCACGCAGGCATGCAAACTCCTTACCATGTAGCGTTGCTCAGTACTGTGACATGTCCCACTCACTCCCACAAGAATGTACAGGTAACTGCCAAAATAATGGATACCTTTTGAGTAAATGAGGTAAATGAGGTTTGAAAGCAGGTGCTTTCAAACAGGTGTGGTTCCTGAGTTAGTTAAGCAATTAACATCCCATCATGCTTAGGGTCATGTATAAAAATGCTGGGCAGGCCATTATTTTGGCTACAATGACTATGCCCCCATAGGATGACAATGCCCCCATCAACAGGGCACGAGTGGTCACTGAATGGTTTGATGAGCATGAAAACAATGTAAACCACATTGAACACTTATGGGAGATTCTAAAGCGGTGCCTGAGACAGCGTTTTCCACCACCATCAACAAAACACCCAATTATAGAATTTCCTGTGGAAGAATGGTGTTCCGTCTCCCCAATAGAGTTCCAGACACGTGTGCGGGCCTAACACCCTATGAATGGGCCTAACACCCTATGAATGGGTCGAACACCCTATGAATGAGCCTAACGCCCTATGAATGGGTCTAACACCCTATGAATGGGCCTAACACCCTATGAATGGGCCTAACACCCTATGAATGGGCCTAACACCCTATGAATGGGCTTAACACCCTATGAATGGGCCTAACACCCTATGAATGGGCCTAACACCCTATGAATGGGCCTAACACCCTATGAATGGGCCTAACACCCTATGAATGGGCCTAACACCCTATGAATGGGCCTAACACCCTATGAATGGGCCTAACACCCTATGAATGGGTCTAACACCCTATGAATGGGCCTAACACCCTATGAATGGGCCTAACACCCTATGAATGGGCCTAACACCCTATGAATGGGCCTAACACCCTATGAATGGGTCTAACACCCTATGAATGGGCCTAACACCCTATGAATGGGCCTAACACCCTATGAATGGGCCTAACACCCTATGAATGGGTCTAACACCCTATGAATGGGTCTAACACCCTATGAATGGGTCGAACACCCTATGAATGGGCCTAACACCCTATGAATGGGTCTAACACCCTATGAATGGGTCTAACACCCTATGAATGGGTCTAACACCCTATGAATGGGCCTAACACCCTATGAATGGGCCTAACACCCTATGAATGGGCCTAACACCCTATGAATGGGTCTAACACTCTATGAATGGGCCTAACACCCTATGAATGGATCTAACACCCTATGAATGGGTCGAACACCCTATGAATGGGCCTAACACCCTATGAATGGATCTAACACCCTATGAATGGGTCGAACACCCTATGAATGGGCCTAACACCCTATGAATGGATCTAACACCCTATGAATGGGTCGAACACCCTATGAATGGATCTAACACCCTATGAATGGGTCGAACACCCTATGAATGGGCCTAACACCCTATGAATGGATCTAACACCCTATGAATGGGTCGAACACCCTATGAATGGATCTAACACCCTATGAATGGGCCTAACACCCTATGAATGGATCTAACACCCTATGAATGGGTCTAACACCCTATGAATGGATCTAACACCCTCTAACACCCTATGAATGGATCTAACACCCTATGAATGGGCTAACACCCTATGAATGGATCTAACACCCTATGAATGGATCTAACACCCTATGAATGGGTCTAACACCCTATGAATGGGCCTAACACCCTATGAAGACACTTTTAGTCGTTCACCCTTGTTCTTTTGTTTTTGTCCCTGTTTGTTTTGTTTATTTATTCACACACACACACACACACAATGGACACACACACACACAACACACACACAGTTTTGTTCTTTTGTTTTTTTTGTCCTGTTTGTTTTGTTTACATTCACACACACACACACACACACACACACACACACACACACACACACACACACACACACACACACACACACACACACACACACACACACACACACACACACACACACACACACAGACTTTACCCTTTGTGTCCACAGGAATGTGTATAAGGACTACCGTCAGCTGGAGTTGGCCTGCGAGACTCAGGACGACATAGATGGGTGGAAGGCCTCCTTCCTTAGAGCCGGGGTGTATCCTGAACGCGTCACGGTACCACACACACACACACACAAACCTGTACATTTCCGTCAGTAACTCTGCCGGTCCAAAACATACAGTTTTGCTGATTGTGATGGTGGTTTGCTCTCACAGTACTAGTGGCGCCAGTCATCTAACGTATAACACCATCTCTCTTTCCCTCTCTCTCCTTTCCCTCTCTCTCTTTCTCTCTTTCTCTTTCCCTCTCTCTTTCCCTCTCTCTCCTTCTCTCTCTCTTTCCCTCTCTCTCTTTCCCTCTCTCTCTTTCTCTCTTTCTCTTTCCCTCTCTCTCTTTCCCTCTCTCTCTTTCTCTCTTTCTCTTTCCCTCTCTCTCTTTCCCTCTCTCTCTTTCTTTCTCTCTTTCCCTCTCTCTCTTTCCCTCTCTCTCTTTCCCTCTCTCTCTTTCTCTCTCTCTCTCTCTTTCTCTCTCTCTCTTTCCCTCTCTCTCTTTCTCTCCCTCCGTCATTCTTTTCCTCAATATGTCCTTCATTGCTGTTGGACCCTATAGGAAAAGGAGGGCAAGGTATGTGCTTTGTGTCGTGATGTCTATTCCAACTCTCCACCTATGCTCAAGCTAGCGTTGGCAATTGAATTTGATACTGAACTCTGATTGGCCCTAAAGATTTATACAGGCACAGTCTCCTTTTTTGTCTCGCCTCATTGGTGCTGTTTCTAATCAACGGCCCAGTCATTCATCATTCGCACCAAACCAGGAAGTTCAAATGTCGCTCTCATCAGGGTTCTGCCATAGCTGTATTATACAACCATCTGATTGGAATAGGCTAAGCAAATGAAGGAATTATCATTGGGGCGTGAGCCAAGAGAAAGTGGTTCAGAAGGAGACACGTTGTCTCCAATGGCTCTCGGCTGAAAGCAGCCGCATGGTGAGCTAGCACCAGTAGTGTGTGTGTGTTGGCTCAGTTTGAGGTTGTTTCTCTTTAGCGCCAGTTCAGGACTATATAGTAGATGTAATTAATGATGTGTGATATTGAGGATTATTTCAATACATTGTTGTCTTTCTCATCTCTCATTCACATATTTGTCTCTTTCTCCTTCTCCCTCTCCCCACCCCTCTCCTTCCCTCTACCTGTCCTCTCTACCCCTCTTCTCATCCTCCAACCCCCCTCCCTGGCCTTGTCCTCCAGCAGAGTGAAAGTGGAGATGGAGAGAACGGCTCAGATAACTTCATGCACTCCATAGACCCCCAGCTGGAGAGGCAGGTTGAGACCATCCGCAACCTGGTGGACTCCTACATGGCCATTGTCAACAAGACCATCAGGGACCTCATGCCCAAGACCATCATGTATCTCATGATCAACAACGTGAGTCCCCATTGGTCGCTTTCGCTTGTGGTGTCGTAATCTTCTGTAGGGCCAGCGGATTCTCATCCTTGTCTTTGAATCTGTGTCTGGTTGGTTTAGACTTTGGAAACCAGCTGGCCCGTGAAATCTCTAACCAATCAGTGACAAGAATGGGTCAATTAAGTGCAAGGGAGGAAGAAAAACCTCTCATCTCCACAGCCACTTTTTCCTAGGTTATTGTTGTAAAGGAAAACGGACATCTCCAACTCCCCCCATTCCTCACCTTTACTCTCCCTCTCTCTTCACCCTCCTCCACACAGACCAAGGAGTTCATCAACGCGGAGCTGCTGGCCAACCTGTACCACTCTGGGGACCAGAACAGCCTGATGGAGGAGTCCCAGGAGCAGGCCCATCACCGCGACGAGATGCTCCGCATGTACCATGCCCTGAGGGAGGCCCTAAACATCATCGGAGACATCAGCACTACCACTGTCACCACCGCCATGCCGCCGCCTGTAGACGACTCCTGGCTGAGGCCGGGGGGAAACAACTCTGGGGGCAGGTACGAATGGAGGGAGAGAGGGAGGAAACGAGAGGAAGGGAATGAGGGACAATTATATGGGTGATGGTATGGATGGATGTGGGAAGGAAGAGGAAGGAGGGGATGGAAGGAGGACAACAGCTCTGAGTAAAAGGTATGGATGGAAGGAGGACAACAGCTCTGAGTAAAAGGTATGGATGGAAGGAGGACAACAGCTCTGAGTAAAATGTATGGATGGAAGGAGAGGGGTAATAAGGGAATAGAAGAGAGTGGGGAGTAAAGGATGAGGGGAGTAAGACTGATGTTGTGGCCTCCCCTGCTGGTGTGAAAGAGAACTGCCTGTCGAAGCACTCAGCCTCTCTCTCTCTCCCCCTCCCCCGTCAGGTCCCCAGCCAGCAGTCCCACTCCGAACAGAAGGGCTCCCCCAGGTCCCCCTGGTCGCCCTGTCTCCCGTGGCTCAGCCCCTGGCCTCCCTCCTGGCCCCCCTGTCCCCTCTCGCCCAGGGGCCTCCCCGGACCCTTTCGGTGGGCCCCCCCCATCAGTCCCCTCCCGGCCTAACCGCGCACCCCCCGGTGTGCCCAGGTGAGTGAAACCATCTCAACGCAAAAAGTCCCCAAGCCTATCAACGTGTGACACTACACTAGGTCCTACAGGGAGACAGACAAGCCAATGAGGTTGCGTAAGTGATATACTATGAGAGTGGTGATGATGATGGTGATGATGATGAAATCACATCTAAGCTGAAGTGTCAATGCTCTCTGTTGCTAAGGGGGATGTGAAGACGCCAGGAGGATGGATGGAGGTAAATGAGAGGGGAGAGATCTTGGTGTGATAGAGGACAGAGCCAGATAGACAGAGGTTCAGAGGGTGCTGAAAGCTAGAGAACAGATGGGAGGCAGAGGTAGGATGGATGAGAGACATGTCATAGATGGACCCTTCCAGAAGCCCAGCTCTGTAGTAAAACATCACCACACACACACCTCACATATCTTTGACTTAGGTTGTTGTACTGATTTACATTGCTAACTGCCAAGAAGGTTTCAGGCGCTACTGACTTACATTTCCTACACACTACTAGAACCTCCCAGGAA
This sequence comes from Oncorhynchus tshawytscha, assembly GCF_018296145.1. NCBI lineage: Eukaryota > Metazoa > Chordata > Actinopteri > Salmoniformes > Salmonidae > Oncorhynchus > Oncorhynchus tshawytscha. The sequence goes on from NC_056461.1 coordinate 22,743,289, forward strand.
CTAACGGCTTTAATTCCATTTACTATTAGTGGTACAGCTGTGCCTTGACTTAAGGCCACATGTTCATTCACCTAGCCCTCACCAGTAGCCCCTCACTAGTAGTCTAGTGGCCTCCTCTGTGGTTGAGACCTTTGCTAGAATATAGTTTTGTACTAGAGAACTATCCTATATCCCCCTCTCCCAACCTTGGTCTTTATAGTTTAGGAATGGTGTCTCTTATCTATCCTATCTCCATGTTGGAAATAAACAGAGAGAGAAAGAGAGGGCAGGATGAGAGCGAGAATGAGAGCGAGCGTTTTACATTTTCGTTCTCTGTTAAACTGCCTCCGCACTGCTAACGTTTGCCTTGTGCTTGCCTGTGGTTGTGAGCTAATGGACACTGTACTGATCTGATGTGAACTCACGGTCAGGGCAGCAGCTTGCCTTACTTCGGGAGACACACACATTGCCTGACACTGCTCTTGCTCACACACACCTTCAAACGTCTAAATAACCCTCAAACAAGGGCTCTAAAGCAGCCGTGTTAAAAACCAATCACCCCAGATAACTTTCAAATAATGCTCCAAATCTGATTGGTCCATGGGGAGAGCAGAGCCTTGTCATGTGACGTGGGTCTCTCCTGCACTGTAACCTGTATGTGTTTGTTTGCATTCCTCTTCCTGTCCATCTCCTTCACCACACCTCTATCCCACCGTTGACTATGGTTCCTCTTTCAGAATCACTATCAGTGACCAATGAGGACTAACGCTTCTGGTACGTTTGGTACTAATCACTGTCATCATCTTCATCCTCCTCTTCCTCATGCTGCTTTCTCTTAGATACCGTCACCTCACTGCATGCCCATCACGCTCTCCCTAATGCTCTCCCTAGCACTCCCTAATGCCTCTTTTAACATTGCATGGACAAGCACACACAAGCACACACACAGATCGTTTGTGTCACTGTGTGAGCCTTGTTGGTTCTGTTATTGTCTGCTGAAGTCAAGTTTCTTTTTCTAGTTGGGGAGAGGTTTGTGTCAATGAAAAAAGTCAGAGGATACCTCTAGATACGCACATGCATACACACACTCACACATACACACACACACATGCATATACACACACGTGCACGCACACACCTGACCGGAGCTGCTCGTTAGGGGTCAGAAGTCAAAGGCCATGGGTTTGTGTCAGTGTGGGCTCATGACATCTCACCCCGTCCCCAGTCCTGTCTCTGATTGTTTGTTGGCGTGACACATTGCTGTGCTATATTTATCCTGTCTAAATGTCAACATAGTATTCAATAGAGCTTAGGGATGCTGTCAGAGAAAGGCTATACTGTGGGTGGTAATAATGATTTGTAAAGGGTATGTTATGTCCAGTCTAACGTCTATCCAACTAGCTATTCTGGCGGTCATCATTTACCCTGCCTCCTATAGTTGAAATCTACTTTTTTAGCATTTATGCTAACTAGCCCCTCTTTTGATAGTGAAGTAAAGATAGCATAGACTTGATGATCATGGCAGAACTACTATGGAGATTATACACGTGTTATGTACCCTTTGTAGCAGCTATCGCACAGCTCGAGGGGTGAAATGCAACCCTCTGTTGCTCACGTTTTGCATGCTGATTGGGTTGAGAGAGGAGAATATTATGGATGATAATATAGTGGAGCTATACTGCCCTCTTCTGGGCACCAAAACAACTGCCTGTCACCAATGGACACTATGTATACTGAACAAAAATATAAACGCAAAGTGCAACAATTTCAAAGAGTTACAATTCATATAAGGAAATCAGTCAATTGAAATAATTTTATTAGGCCATAAATGTATTTCACTTGACTGGGAATACAGATGCATCTTTTGATCACAGATAACTTAAGGTAAAAAAGGTAGGGGTGTGGATCAGAAAACCAGTCGGTATCTGGTGACCAGGATTTGCCTCCTGCTGTGCGACATCTCGTTCACATAGAGTTGACCAGGCTGTTGATTGTGGCCTGTGGAATGTTGTCCCACTCCTCTTAAATGGCTGTGCGAAGTCGCTGGATATTGGTGGGAACTGGAACACGCTGTCTTACACGTTGATCCAGAGCATCCCAAACATGCTCAATGGGTGACATGTCTGGTGAGTATGCAGGTCATGGAAGAACTGGGACATTTTCAGCTTCCAGGAATTGTGTACAGATCCTTGCAACATGAGGCTGTGCATGATCATACTGAAACATTGGGTGATGGCGGTGGATGAATGGCACAACAATGGGCCTCAGGATCTCGTCACAGCACCTATGTTCATTCAAATTGCCATCTATAAAATCAAATTGTGTTCGCTTAACTCCACTACCAGCATGGGGCACAATGTTGACATCAGCAAACCATTCGCATACACAACACCTTACACACTGTCTTCCATCTGCAGTACAGTTAAAACTGGGATTCATCCGTGAAGAGCACACTTCTCCAGCGTGCCAGTGGCCATCGAAGGTGAGCATTTGTTCACTGAAGTCGTTTACGACGCCGAACTGCAATCAGGTCAAGACCCTGGTGAGGAACGAGTACGGAGATGAGTTTCCCTCAGACGGCTTCTGACAGTTAGTGCAGAAATTCTACGGTTGTGCAAAACCACAGTTTCATCAGTTGTCCGGGTGGCTGGACTATACCACTGGTGAAGAAGCCGGATGTGGAGGTCCTGGGCTGGCATGGTTACACATGGTCTGCGTTTGGAGGCGGCTTATGGTATAGAAATGTATATTTAATTCTCTGGCAACAGCTCTGGTGGACATTTCTGCAGTCAGCATGCCGGTTGCACGTTCCCTCAAAAGGCGAGACATCTCTGGCATTGTGTTGTGTGACAAAACTGCACATTTTCGAGTGGCCTTTTGTTGTTTCCAGCACAAGGTGCACCTGTGTAATGATCATGCTGTTTAATCAGATTCTTGATTTGCCACACCTGTCAGGTGGATGGATTATCTTGGCAAGGAGAAATGCTCACTAACAGAGAAGTAAACAAATGTATGCACAACATTTGAGAGAAAAGCTTTTTGTGCATATGGAACATTTCTGGGATCTTTTATTTCAGCTCACGGAACATGGGACCAACACTTTACATTTTGCATTTATATTTTTGTTGAGTCTATATACTGTATGCAGTATATTCCAAGATTCATGAAATCTGCAGGAATTATGTGTTTTAGTGTGTTAGCTGTTATGTCTGACTGTATTCTCCCACATTGTCCCATACAGATGTGTGTGTGTGTGTGTGTGTGTGTGTGTGTGTGTGTGGCGTAGTAGTATGTTAAGAGTGGCGTTGAGTTATACCGCTTGTGCGTAAGGGGGAGACACCCAGCCAGAGTGACAATCCTAACTCATCCCTGTCTTCGCTTATATCTGTGTCCCTCTGTCCCTGTGTTTCTGTCTGTCCGTCTATGTGTGTATCCATGGTCCTCTTGGCAGCCGAAGACCCCCGTCCTCACCAACCCACTAGACTACTGAGCCCCCTTCCCCTCCGACTCACCACCTACCCCACGGCAGAGAGACCAAGGACTGCAGAGCAACCTTCCTTACCTAGACCTGACCCTTCTTTCTCCTCTCCCTTCTCTACTAGATGACACAGTCACGTCACCCACGCACAAACCCACAGACAGACAGACACATTGTATACCCCGAATACAGAGAAATGCATTCACCCTCCACTGTATATTAAGGACCATTGTAGATAAGACTTCCAACACACTCAGACATGTGTAAATAGTCACACACTTAAACGGACAGGGCAGTGTATGCGTGGGTGGATTCAGCAAATATGGATGAGAGGGTTAAGGAACGCTATGCTGAAATATTTTTTCTTTCTCACCCTCCCCTTCAGATGGCTATTTCTGGTTGCTGACTTTCTTTCTTCCTCTCATATCTGAATGATATTTTTTTCTCTGATAATTTGGGATATTGATAATGATCTTTTTTTGTTCTGGTTGACATGTTATTCTGTGTTGAATCTCTCTCGGGAGTAGATGCATTATCCATCTATCTAGGAAAGTGGAGTGGATCAGAAGGGATAACTGCATCTGAACAACAGCTTTCTTTTTGTTGTCTTCTGCTATGATCATCATGATCCATATTGGTCCCTAAAGTCACAGGCTCGGACAAACCTGACATAAATGGGCAAGGGCCCTTTTAGTCGGAAAAACACCCAAAGAGAAAATATATACATTAATGGTACTGACTCATGTGTCACAATGTGGTATCTATCTCTGTGATTTCTATGTATTATTTATGATACACTGATTCATGTGTCCTATTATATCTAACATCACGACAGTGTTTCCTCGCCTCTGAGTTTGGGGACATTTTCTCCCGTTATGTTTCATTCACTTGTTCATCCTTCACTTAATCTGGCTTCATTACGTCCTCTTTCCTATCTGTTTCTACTTGACTCTTTTTATTGTATAGCGGTCCAAGCAAGGGTGGGCCCTCTCACCCGAGAGCCCCCTGCCTCCTTTGGAATCCTAGAAGCCCCCTTTTTTTCCCCCTTTGGGACCCCCTGACACCCATCTCTTCTCTAACACTCCCCCATTTCCACCACTCAGCCCCTACATGTGAATCCACACTATCCTTCACACACCAATCAGAGATGTCAGCAGCTCTTCACAACAGCCTCCCGCAAAGTAAGGGTGGAGGGGGGAGGAAGAGAGAGGAAATAAATAAACGCGAACCCCGCCCTCTCGGAGTGGCCATACCATTCCTGTTCATGGATAGAAAAACAAAATATCTCTTCCTCCTCTTCAGTAGGACTGAGGGTGAGGAGAACATGTGGAACGTTCTGCATCTGTGTCCATGTACTACCTTCAGTAGCCACCAGGCCTTGCGTCACTGTGAAGGCCCATTCTTATGTGATGTGATAACCATGATGATGATGTATTGCTGTGTCGGCAATGATACAACGATTGTTCAGGTGTTCAGACTGTGAACTGGTCACAGGAGGTTGGTGGCACCTTAATTGGGGAGGACAGGCAAGGACATGGTTTCCATGGGTTTGATGCCATTCCATTCGCTCCGTTGATCACTATGAGCCGTCCTCTCCTCAGCAGCCTCCTGTGGATCTGGTGTAGATCGGTGTAAAATCCTCCTCGACCTGCCACGAGTGCTGGGGGGGTTGTGAACTAGAGGGTCTCCTGCTAAAACCTGTGGCCCAACGTTGAGCAGTCATCCGTCTGTCTCTTCTCCTCCTCTCCCACTTGTCAATGAACCACTTCCCCACTAGTGAAACTCAGTACCTTAGCGAGGCGGGATCTAAATAGAAAGTGCAATATGTTCTTATTGGACAGCTTAATGAGAGCTGTCCACCAATCACACCAGACTCAGAATAGATGCTCAGCCTGAGAGGAGGCAAGGAGACAGACAAGGCCCTAACGGTTCGTCGCAACACTGTCACATGGCATCCTTTCTCCTTTCCTCACAAGGAAAGCTCAAACATTGAAGTTGTTTTCAGGAAGACCATTTATAAGTGTTGCCAGTCCAAGTTGAGATTTTTTTGACCCTGTGTTTACAAAGAGCAGTGACCGTAACAGAACGTGTGTTAGATATCATTGGAACTGTGTAATACGTGTTGGGGCGGGGGACACTGATTTTGGCATGGCTTATCAACTTTTTTCATTTTCTGTTCTTTCCTTTTCCCTGTCTTCCCTCTCTCAGTGGTCAAGGGGGTGAGTGAAGACGTCAGGTTTAAAACCACCAACAACCCAATCAGTGATGGTCTATATACACACACACACCTACCTATACAGTGCACCTCTCCCGCTCCCATGTCACTCATGCGTTCCATTGCTGTTTAAGAGATGTGAGTTGACCCCCCTTTCCACCAGTGGACTCTGTAGTTTGTATTTTTGACCCCGTTGGTAATAATAGTACATGGGCTCATTAACCTACCCACAAACCCGTTTCAGTATCCATAGCGTACTCACCTCATACACACCTACCCCTCTTCACAACACCCTTGAGTCTTAGCAACAGCCAATAAATAAAGCTATTATAAAATTAATTATTAAGAGTACATTTTATCATGGACATATCTTACTTGTGTAATGTATCCTGTGTGGTGCATCGTCTGAAACTGTGTTCCACTTGTGTAGACGTTAGTTGACATTGTATGAATACTGAATATTAAATTATTACAAATAAGTGACTGTGGTGTACAATGAAACATGACAAAAATAAAGACAAATAAGTGAATCATGTTATATGAAATCCTTGGCTATGGATGTTGAGTATTGGCAGGGTGTTTGATTAGTAGTATGTAGAATAATTTGTCGCTTGTCTCTCGGTCTCTGTCCGGAAAGGAAATGGGGGGGGCAGAGTAAATATTTGTATTCTGTCCTGCTGTGACGACTTTGTCCTGTATCTTATCTTACTGCTGTCGGTGGAATGTGTCTGTCCAACAGGACTGCTTTGTCAAGACATTAAAAGTCAGCGTACTGTTACCAAAATGGTCTGAGTCTTTTGTCGAGGAATCTCACACTCAAAATGACATCTCTAACAGGACATATTGAAGTTAGAAACTCCAGCGCTTACAAGGATCCATTGAACCAGATGCTGTCTGCTTTGCTCAATCACTTTTAATCAGGAGAAAATCACATCAGAAATATACTGCCGGAAGCCATTTTGTTCTTTCACATTGCATTAAAACTGATTAGTTTCGATACTTATTACAAATAAATAGATTTTTTTTAACCTTTGTATTAAATCACAGACGGTACCCCCATCCCTTCACTTCAGCTGTCCGTGTGTGTCCTGAAGCCAACAATGGATCAGACAGACAAGCCGTCTGGGCTGCTAGCAACACTACAAACAGCCATTACACTTATTCCCACACACCAGGCAGAATGAATATACAATATGTTACACAGTTACAGTATATACAGTCCCTTTAAACAGAAGGAGTTCACCTCGGTCTCTTAATCATCATGTGCTCAATCCCACACATTCATTCAAAAGAACAGTTTGAATTAGAAAGCGTGGAAAAACTATTTCACCTGTTACTTTTACTCTCTCGTCACCACCTTCAAAACAATAGTTGTAAATGACTATAAAATATTCTCTTGGTTTTACCACTCCCAAAACAAAAGTTCTCTCTCTAAAGGAAAAGAGAATGCTAAGAAAGCCAGGAATTTAAATATTCAGTTGGGATCACTTTCAACAGAAATCATGTCAAGTCCTACTACAAAAAGTGCTTTGCTTCAGGGTAGACATGGTTCAGATTAGGTACACACACACACACACACACACACACACACACATGAAAACTCTCCAGAACCACTCATTTCTATATCTCATTTAATACACCTCACATAGCATCACCAAAACCTTTTTTCCAGACTGTTTTTGACATGCTTAAAGACTTCCATTCTTGAATAAAAATCAAATGTGGATATTGGCAGTCAGAGATACACTGGAAGCATAAAAATTCAAAAATATCCTAAATATTTTGGGAGTACACACATTTCCCCAAAAACTGTGGGGTGGCAGAGATGTGCCTATGGCAATTTTATCTTTACTTGGGTCATCATTGTAAGGTTATGTAAAAACAGAGGACCTTCCTGCACCTGTCAATCAAACAGCAGAGCTTAACCCCCTTGCCCATGCCGTGTGTTACTGGAATCATTACAACCCTCTATTCATTTGTACATGCCTACACATCCTCCTAGTGCACACTGCGCCACACACAATATTTCGGTCACTTCAACACACACACTGTCTTCATTCGTGGAACCCTGAGCCCCGATGTGCCAAAGTGCACATGATGACATCATAGGGCTCCCAAGTATAGAAACCAAATGTCAGAATGGATCTGCCATTGAAAAGCTACTTTCCAAAAGTAAGTGAGATGGGACACGGTTTGATTAGAAGCTCTGTACAATTTTAGTGCAATAACCTACAGCAAAAGCCCATGTAACTTTAGAGAGAAGAGACAACTACCATTCAAATCATTTATCAAACAGACTCACAATCTTCATCCAGTCTCAAAGGGAGCGACTTAAATTATAAATGAGATATGTTGAGGGGCAACAAGCACAACATAATTGAAAGATTGATAAACGAGATGATCAACTGGTGCTATGAAATGGGGCCTCGAATAAATAACCGCAGAGAAAACTTGAGGAATTACAAATCAGTTGACTGGCTCGTGTGCATAAATAAGATACAGCTCTAGTGTACATACATATGTTCAAATTTCAGTGTTTCCACATAAAAGAGGATGGATAGACAAGGTAGTTGTAGGGGTGAGCAGCCATGTGTCTACATGCTAGTTCCTCTCTTTCCTGACGTCCTATGGCGTATCCTACTTAGAAGTGAAAGTGCAAACTGCTCCCATCACTCCAAATGCTAGTGTCTTTACCAATGCTTTCCTGACTGACTTCCGCCCCAGGTAGGCCAAGGCTCGAGCCTGGCCTCTTACCTCCTTCATGTACTGTACCCAACTCGTCCTGCCCTCCTCTACCGCACCTGCCATCCTGTCCTACTCAGACAACACACTCACTCCACTGCCATAGAACATACCAACAGCTACCAAGGGCTGTGCCTCGATACAGTACTGTCTCTCCTACCAAACACACAGACAGACTAGCCCAGTTCTGCTCCAGAGTCAGACACATTGTGAATGGGGATCCAGTTAGTGCCTTAACATAAAGGTACCAGTGGAGACTGGTGGGAGGAGCTATAGGAGGACATGCTCATTGTAAGAGCTGAAATTGAATCAATGGAATGAGAGTCAAACATGTGGTTTCCATGTGTTTTATGTGTTTGATACCGTTCCATGTATTCCATTGTTGAACAGAGGGATCAATGTGCAGGAATAAACATCTCTCCATCAAGAGAATCACAGGAAGAATCTCAATAGCATCCGGTGGAATACTTCCCAATCATCGAATGGTATTAAATACCAATTAAAGGAGACAGAGCAGACAAACATTCACACTGCAAGTAAGGAGGTTGCGAAGGAGGAGGATGAAGAGGTGGACAAGGAGAGGAAAGCCACCACACACACTTACACAAGGAGTTCACATCCTTTAGTCACTCTGTTAGTGCAATGAAAAAAAAACGGGGAAAAAAACAGCATGCGAGACCAGCCAAGGACTCAAAAGGAAGAGTGAGAAGGAAGGAGAGGAAACAACCTCTCCCAGAAAGTAGAGAGAGTGTGCATGTGTGTGAGAGACAGTATACCCAGAACTGTGTGTACGTGTAAATCCTAGATGACCTAAGTAGAGTGTGACGTGGTGGAATGGTATGTCTGTTCAGAGATCCTCCAACGTAGCTCCACAGTCTCATCATCATCATCAGACCACCAGGATCTTGACTTCGTCCTGCTCGTCGGGCCGGTAAAAGAACGGGACGCAGGGGTTGTCCCCCAGGAAGGGCACGGAGCGGGGCCCCTGGGGGTTTTGGATCTCCTGGAGCAGCTGCATGATCTGCCTGGTCGTGCCGTCCTCTTGGGGCCTCATCAGAGCCTGGGAGTCTGAGGGGAGCCCCTGGACCTGGTCTGACGGGCCACCGTGAGGAGGGTCGGTGGAGTCAGGCTTCACGGCTGACCTTACATCCGCAGACTCTGGAGAGAGAAGGGGGGGAGCGATGAGAGATCAGGGAGGTTAGTATAATGACGATCCATGGATGTGTGTGTATTGTTCTACTCCAGGGCTCTCTAACCCTGTTCATGCAGAGTTACCCTCCCGTAGGTTTTCAACCCAACCCCAGTCATAACTAACCTGAATCAGCTTATCAAACAGCTAATTATTACAATCAGGTGCACTACATTAGGGTTGGTAGTGAAAACCTGCAGGATGGTATCTCTCCAGGAACAGGGTTGGAGAGCCCTGTTCTACTCCACATACATACATACCACACACACTTGTATTATTTGATGTGTGTTTGTGTATCTGGTCCGTCCACAGTGCTGAGTTCCTTGTGTCTCCGTGTGCGTGTATTTGTGGCGTACCTTCCTGTGTGTGTGTTTGTAATATATATAAGTGTGAGCATACCTTGTCCATCCACAGCGTTGAGCTCCATGCGTCTGTGTGTGTGGTGAGCCTGGATCTGCTCCTCTCCGGCTGGCAGCAGGTCAGGGTTAGCCGCAGCGCTAGCCAGCGCCCCAGTATAGCGGCTGTACCACTCGTTCCTCTCGCCCACCAACCTCATCACCAGGTCCTGCAGCTCTGCCAGTTTGGCCTGCACGGGCACAGAAACACACTCAGAACACTGGCAATACTCTGAAACGTATGTAGTTCCTTGACTAATTCATGTTCTGTGGACCCCAGAAAGAGTAGCTGATGATTTTGGAGCGGTTAATGAGGATCCTAATAAATACCAAATACTACTCGTGTGTACAAATTTATGTAAAACATATATATATTCTCCTCTTACCAGGTAAATTGACTGAGAACACATTCTCATTTACAGCAATGACTTGGAGAACAGTTACACTGGAAAGCAGGGGGGGTGGGGGTGAATGAGCCAATTGGAAGCTCAGGATGATTAGGTGGCCATGATGGTATGAGGGCCAGATTGGGAATTTAGCCAGGACACCGGGGTTAACACCCCTACTCTTACGATAAGTGGCATGGGATCGTCAGTGCCCACAGAGAGTCAGGACACCCGTTTAACGTCCCATCCGAAAGACGGCACCCTGCACAGGGCAATGTCCCCAATCACTGCCTGGGGGCATTGGGATATAATTTTTTGGGGACCAGGGGAAAGAGTACTTCCTACTGGCCCTCCAGCACCACTTACAGCTACATTTGGTCTCAACCAGGAAAGGAAAGGGCAGAATGACAGATTTTTACCTAGTCAGCTTTGGGATTTGATGCAGCAACCTTTCGGTTACTGGCCCAACGCTCTAACCACCAGGCTACCTGGACCAAGTCTGCTTAGCTTCAGAGGCAAGGTAGCAGTGGGATGCAGGGTGCTATGCTGCTGGTGGCACACTGCATCCCTCTCATGTTTGGTGTGTGTGGTGTACCTTCATCTCCTCTTTGTCCTGGGCCAACATACTGATGTACTGCTCCTTCTCAGTGTGTTTCTGCTTCATGATGGCTCTCTGGTTCTGGTAAAGGGTGATGTACTCTCCTGGACAGACATACACAATTAAGGAGTAGGATGAGCAGACCTGTCACACTACGTGAGTGAACTTGTCAGTGCATCCCTGTTAGTGTGTGTGAGAGAAAAAGACAAGAGTGTGTGCGTCACTGATCATGCCAGTCTTTACAGAGAGAGATGATTGAGTGTCTCACCAACAGCATTTCTGAAGACATTTGTATACAGCGGTGTATATATATACCCAGAACCAGTCAAAAGTTTGGACACACCTAGTCATTCAAGGGTTTTTCATGATGTTTTACTATTTTCTACATGGTAGAATAATAGTGAAGATATCAAAACAATGAAATAACACATATGGAATCATGTAGAAACCAAAAAAAGTGTTAAACAAATCAGAATATATTTTATACTTGAGATTCTTCAAAGTATCCACCCTTACCCTTGATGACAGCTTTGCACACTCTTGGCATTCTCTCAACCAGCTTCACCTGGAATGCATTTCCATTAACAGGTGAGCCATGTTAAAAGTTAATTTGTAGAATTTATTTTCTTCTTAATGTGTTTGAGCCAATCAGATGTGTTGTGACAAGGAGTCCATATTACGGCAAGAACAGCTCAAATAATCAAAGAGATTATTTACTTTAAGACGTGAAGGTCAGTCAATACGGAACATTAAGAACTTTTTTGAAAGTTTCTTTAAGTGCAGTAGCAAAAACCATCAAGCGTTAAGATGAAACTGGCTCTCATGAGGACCGCCACAGGAAAGGAAGACCCAGAGTTACCTCTGATGCAGAGGACAAGGTCATTAGAGTTAACTGCACCTCAGATTGCAGTCCAAATAAATGCGTCACAGAGATCAAGTAACAGACACATCTCAACATGAACTGTTCAGAGGAGACTGAGTGAATAAGGTCTTCATGGTCAAATTGCTGCAAAGAAACCACTACTAAAGGACACCAATAAGAAGAGATTTGCTTGGGCCAAGAAACATGAGCAATGGACATTAGACTGGTGGATATCGGTCCTTTGGTCTGATGAGTCCAAATGTGAGATTTCTGGTTCCAACCGGCATGTCTTTGTGAGACGCAGAGTAGGTGAATGGATGATCTCCACCTGTGTGGTTCCCACCATGAAGCATGGAGGAGGTGTGATGGTGCTTTGCTGGTGACACTGTCTGTGATTTATTTAGAAGGCACACTTAACCAGCATGGCTACCACAGCATTCTGCAGCGATACGCCATCCCATCTGGTTTGCACTTAGTGGGACTATCATTTGTTTTTCAACAGGACAATGACCTAAAATACACCTCCAGGCTGTATAAGGGCTATTTGACCAAGAAGGAGAGTTATGAGAGCTGCATCAGATGACCTGGCCTCCACAATGCCCCGAGTTCAACCCAAAATTTAACGTGCCTATTTATATAATGAATATGAGTTTATGAAATATTAAAGATTTCAACCGCTCACTAAAAGCCTCACTCATACATAAGTTATACTGAAACACAAAATGGTTATCCAGTAGATTATTAAGGCAGGCTCATCCTTTGTTCAAAACTGGCCTTTTTGCCTTTATACAGATTACAACTTCTAATTTTTGACTAATTGAACAAGCCATACAAAGATGGTAACAATTTGTTTTATCCTGCAGAAAATATATTACAACAAATGTTAAACTCAAATATACAGATCAATAATTGTAATTATATAATACTTATTCATAGAAAATGGAGGAGTTGTCACATATATTTTTGCTAACTGCATTTCGGAATATCTGCTCAATCCAAACTCACAACCAACTGATTGCAGCACTACCACAAAAATGGACTGAAGTGGAAAAGGGAGAAGATAAGGTAACTTGTTTGCCTGCCACATATTAAAAGATACAAATAGGCTGAAATGAATTGGCATAAATAGAAAAACATACCAGTTTAATTTGAGGACAAAAACATTGACAGCTGTGCCATACAGGTTGCAAAATAAATGAGAAGAGATTCCACGGCACATCGTTTATGAACTGGTACAAAAGAACGAAGCTTGATTCAACACTTACGAGTTTTCCAATTTAAATTATATAATATTCTTGTCACCAACAGAATTCAATACACACACACACACACACACACACAATGGCTTGCGAAAGTATTCACCCCCCGTGGCATTTTTCCTATTTTGATGTCATACAACCTGGAATTAAAATACATTTTTTGTGGAGAGTTTTATCATTTGATTTACACAACATGCCTACCACTTTGAAGATGCAAAATATTTATTGTGAAACAAACAAGAAATAAGACAAAAAAACTGAAAACCTGAGCGTGCACAACTATTCACACCCTCAAATGTCCACCTTTTGCAGCTGCAAGTCTCTTGGAGTATGTCTCTATAAGCTTGGCACATCAAGCCACTGGGAATTTTGCCTAGTCTTCAAGGCAAAACTGCTCCAGCTCCTTCAATTTGGATGGGTTCCACTGGTGTACAGCAATCTTTAAGTCATACCACAGATTCTCAATTGGATTGAGGTCTGGGCTTTGAATAGGCCATTCCAAGACGTTTAAAATGTTTCCCCTTACACCACTCGAGTGTTGCTTTAGCAGTATGCTTAGGGTCATTGTCCTGCTGGAAGGTGAACCTCTGTCCCAGTCTTAAATATCTGGAAGACTGAAACAAGTTTCCCCTCAATAATTTACCTGTATTTAGCACCATCCATCATTCCTTCAATTCTGACCAGTTTCCCAGTCCCTGCCGATGAAAAACATTCCCACAGCATGATGCTGCCATCACCATGCTTCACTGTGGGGATGGTGTTCTCGGGTTGAAGAGAGGTGTTGGGTTTGCACCAGACATAGCGTTTTCCTTGATGGCCAAAAAGCTCAATTTTAGTCTCATCTGACCAGAGTACCTTCTTCCATATGTTTGGGGAGTCTCCCACATGCCTTTTGGTGAACACGAAACATGTTTGCTTATTTTATTCTTCAAGCAATGGCTTTTTTCTGGACACTCTGTGGAGTGTACAGTTTTGTGGTCCTATGGCCAGATACTCCAATCTCCGGATGTTCAAAGTTCCGGATATTTTTTATAACCCAACCCTGATCTGTACTTCTCCGCAACTTTGTCCCTGACCTGTTTGGAGGGCTCCTTGGTCTTCATAGTGCTGCTTGCTAGGTGGTGTTGCAGACACCGGGGCCTTTCAGAACAGGTGTGTGTGTGTGTATACATACATACAGTGGGGCAAAAAAGTATTTAGTCAGCCACCAATTGTGCAAGTTCTCCCACTTAAATGAGGGCTGTAATTTTCATCATAGGTACACTTCAACTATGACAGACAAAATGAGACAAAAAAAATCCAGAAAATCACATTATAGGATTTTTTATGAATTTATTTGCAAATTATGGTGGAAAATAAGCATTTGGTCAATAACAAAAGTTTCTCAATACTTTGTTATATACCTTTTGTTGGCAATGACAGAGGTCAAATGTTTTCTGTAAGTTTTCACACACTGTGGCTGGTATTTTGGCCCATTCCTCCATGCAGATCTCCTCTAGAGCAGTGATGTTTTGGGACTGTTGCTGGGCAACACAGACTTTCAACTCCCTCCAAAGATTTTCTATGGGGTTGAGATCTGGAGACTGGCTAGGCCACTCCAAGACCTTGAAATGCTTCTTACGAAGCCACTCCTTCGTTGCCCGGGCGGTGTGTTTGGGATCATTGTCATGCTGAAAGACCCAGCCACATTTCATCTTCAATGCCCTTATCTCACGATACATGGTCCCATTCATTCTTTCCTTTACACGGATCAGTCGTCCTGGTCCCTTTGCAGAAAAACAGCCCCAAAGCATGATGTTTCCACCCCCATGCTTCACAGTAGGTATGGTGTTCTTTGGATGCAACTCAGCATTCATTGTCCTCCAAACACAACGAGTTGAGTTTTTACCAAAAAGTTATATTTTGGTTTCATCTGACCATATGACATTCTCCCAATCTTCTTCTGGATCATCCAAATGCTCTCTAGCAAACTTCAGATGGGCCTGGACATGTACTGGCTTAAGCAGGGGGACACGTCTGGCACTGCAGGATTTGAGTCCCTGGCGGCGTAGTGTGTTACTGATGGTAGGCTTTGTTACTTTGGTCCCAGCTCTCTGCAGGTCATTCACTAGGTCCCCGTGTGTGGTTCTGGGATTTTTGCTCACCGTTCTTGTGATCATTTAACCCCACGGGGTGAGATCTTGCGTGGAGCCCCAGATTGAGGGAGATTATCAGTGGTCTTGTATGTCTTCCATTTCCTAATAATTGCTCCCACAGTTGATTTCTTCAAACCAAGCTGCTTACCTATTGCAGATTCAGTCTTCCCAGCCTGGTGCAGGTCTACAATTTTGTTTCTGGTGTCCTTTGACAGCTCTTTGGTCTTGGCCATAGTGGAGTTTGGAGTGTGACTGTTTGAGGTTGTGGACAGGTGTCTTTTATACTGATAACAAGTTCAAACAGGTGCCATTAATACAGGTAACAAGTGTAGGACAGAGGAGCCTCTTAAAGAAGAAGTTACAGGTCTGTGAGTGCCAGAAATCTTGCTTGTTTGTAGGTGACCAAATACTTATTTTCCACCATAATTTGCAAATAAATTCATTAAAAATCCTACAAATGTGATTTTCTGGATTTTTTTTCTCATTTTGTCTGTCATAGTTGAAGTGTACCTATGACAAAAATTACAGGCCTCATCTTTTTAAGTGGGAGAACATGCACAATTGGTGGCTGACTAAATACTTTTTTGCCCCACTGTGTGTGTGTGTGTGTGTGTGTGATATATATATATACACACACACACACACACACACACACACACACACACACACACACACCAAGTGACACTTAGATGGTACACAGGTGGACTTCATTTACCCAATTATGTCACTTCTGAAGGTAATTGGTTGCACCAGATCTTATTGAGGGGCTTCATAGCAAAGGGGACAAATACATATGCACTCTTCCATTTTATTTGTTTTTGAAACAAGTTATTTTTTTTCATTTCACTTCACCAATTTTGGACTATTTTATGTATGTCCATTACATGAAATCCAAATAAAATCGATTATTTAAATTACAGGTTGTAATGCAACAAAATAGGAAAAACTCCTAGGGGGATGAATACTTTTGCAAGACACTATATATATATATGGGGCATACAACAATCTCAGCTCTGTAGATTTTGCTGCGAAGAGACAGAATCAATAGATAACTTATTCTGGTATTGTCCCTATGTAGCTTGTTTCTGGTCACAAGCTCAGGAATGGTAAAAAAATAAAATAAATCACAACATGCATTAAAAATACAAATAGCAGTGTTGGGAGAAATAGTCAGTCAATAAATAATACTTGTAGCAAAGATTTATCTTTAGCTCACAATCTGTGGATACCACATGACTAGAAAGGCACAAAAAACTAAACAAAAAAAACAGCACAATTGAAAAATGTATGGCACATGGAAACCAAGGTAAGGTGGTCTCAGGTGATAGGTGGGATGGGCTGAGAGTGGCTGAGGCTTGGGATTAAAGAGCTGATGTTTGGTAATGTATTATTGTTATGTGACTGTGTTATATTAAAGTAGCATGTATGTAAAAATGTGTATGAAAAAGTTATGTAACATGTACAGTTGAAGTCGGAAGTTTGCATACACCTAAGCCAAATACATTTTCTCAGTTTTTCACAATTCCTGACATTTAATCCTAGTAAAAATTCCCTGTTTGAGGTCAGTTAGGATCACCACTTTATTTTAAGAATGTGAAATTTCAGAATAATGTCTTGGGTCAAACATTTCAGGTAGCCTTCCACAAGCTTCCAACAATAACTTGGGTGTATTTTAGCCCATTCCTCCTGACGGAGCTGGTGTAACTGAGTCAGGTTTGTAGGCCTCCTTGCTCGCACACGCTTTTTCAGTTCTGCCCACAAATGTTCTATGGGATTGAGGTCAGGGCTTTGTGATGACCACTCCAATACCTTGACTTTGTTGCCCTTAAGCCATTTTGCACAGCTTTGGAAGTATGTTTGGGGTCATTGTCCATTTGGAACACCCATTTGTGACCAAGCTTTAACTTCCTGACTGATGTCTTGAGATGTTGCTTCAATATATCCACATAATTTTCCATCCTCATGATGCCATCTATTTTGTGAAGTGCACCAGACCCTCCTGCAGCAAAGCACCCCCACAACATGATGCTGCCACCCCCGTGCTTCACGGTTGGGATGGTGTTCTTCAGCTTGCAAGTCTCCCCCTTTTTCCGCCAAACGATGGTCATTATGGCCAAACAGTTCTACTTTTGTTTAATCAGATCAGAGGACATTTCTCCAAAAAGTATGTCTTTGTCCCTATGTGCAGTTGGAAACCATAGTCTGGCTTTTTTACGGTGAGTTGGAGCAGTGGCTTCTTCCTTGCTGAGCGGCCTTTCTGGTTATGTCAATATAGGACTCGTTTTACTGTGGATATATATACTTTTGTACCTCTTTCCTCCAGCATTTTTACAAGGCCCTTTGCTGTTGTTCTGGGATTGATTTGCACTTTTCGCACCAAAGTACGTTCACATCTAGGAGACAGAACGTGTCTCCTTCCTGAGCGGTATGATGGCTGCATAGTCCCGTGGTGTTTATACTTGCGTACTATTGTTTGTACAGATGAATGTGGTACCTTCAGGCATTTGGAAATGGCTCCCAAGGATGAACCAGACTTGTGGAGGTCTACAATCATTTTTCTGAGGTCTTGGCTGAGTTCTTTTGATTTTCCCATGATGTCAAGCAAAGAGTAACTGAGTTTGAAGGTAGGCCTTGAAATACATCCACAGGTACACCTCCAATTGACTCAAATGATGTCAATTTGCCTATCAGAAGCTTCTAAAGCCATGACATCATTTTCTGGAATTTTCCAAGCTGTTTAAAAGGCACAGTATGTAAACTTTTGACCCACTGGAATTGTGATACAGTGAGTTAGAAGTGAAATAATCTGTCTGTAAACAATTGTTGGGAAAATTACTTGTGTTATGCACAAAGTAGATGTCCTAACCGACTTGCCAAAACTATAGTTTGTTAACAAGACATTTTTGGAGTGGTTGAAAAACAAGTTAATGACTCCAACCTAAGTGTATGTAAACTTCCGACTTCAACTGTACATGTAAAAAGTACATGTAAAATGTAGCAGAATACCTGTTAAAAACAAAAATATATTTGTGCTCACAAAAATAAATAAAAATAAACAATTGAGATGGTTTGGGATGAGTGAAGGAAAAGCAGCCAACCAATGCTTAGCATATGTGGGAACTCCTTCAAGAATGTTAGAAAAGCATTCCCCATGAAGCTAGTTGAGAGAATGCCAAGAATGCTTAGCTGTCATCAAGGCAAAGGATGGCTACTTTGAAGAATCTCAAATATATTTTGATTTGTTGTACACTTTTTTTGGTTACTACACGATTCCATGTGTTATTTCATCATTTTGATGTCTTCACTATTATTCTACAACATAGAAAACAGCAAAAATAAAGAAAAACCATTGAATGAGTAGGCTGGTCCAAACTTTTGACTGGTACTGTATATGTATGGATGCATGTCTCGCTCACCAATAGTATCAGTCTCTCCAGACAGCTGTATACAGCGGTGTTCCAGCTCCTCTACCCTCTCCTTCAGGTCAGCCTTCTCCTGCATCAGAGAGGTGAAGCGCTGCTGCAGCCTCTCCATGGCAACATACAAGGCCTCATGTACCTCCACTGGTACACCCTCTGAACCTGAGACTAACAGGGAGGGGTAACTGGTCAGATACACTGCACTGGTAACACTCAAAACTGACAGTGTTCCTAGAAAACAAAAACACAGGTCATGCAAGTAGCACATACAACTACGTGCATACACACACACACACCTTTCCTCCTCCTCTCACCTGTGTGTTCAAGGTGACTGTGGTCATCATGGCTGTGACCGTGACACTGACCGTGGTCGTGGTCATGACTGTGGCGCTCCATGCTGAGTGCTGCAGCCTGGTGTCTGGCAGCGAAGTGCAGTCTCCTCTCCTCCTCCAGTCTGCTCCTCACCTCATCTCGCTCTGCCTCCACACGCGCCACCGCACCGCGCACAAACTCCTCCTGAGAGAGAGCGAGAGACGCAAGGGAGGAATTATTCTTCAGAGACAATTATCTGAGAAATACTTTGGAAATCCTCAATGTAGGATTCTCTACAGCATTTGGGAACACTAGTTCCCACCTCACCATCTCCTCGCGGCTCTCAAAGTCTTCTGGGATAGCGATCGAGGACTTCTGTGGGCTCTCTTGCTGGGATTGGCTCTCCACTCCGTCTCCCCGGTTTCTGGGGAGTGTGGAAAGGGCTGAGCTGTTGAGCAGCTCTGTGACTTCAGCCTTCAACTGCTCGTTATCTCTGGACAACTGCTCCAGCCTCTCCTGCAGAAGGCGCCAGAGGGGTCAATACAGACACAGTGTGTACGTGTGCATAGTGTGTGTCTCTTCATGTGCGACTCTGTGTGTGTGTGTTCGGAGATATGTGACTACATGCGTGTGTGTCCTTCCCTGACCTGGTATTGCTCCAGCTGTTTGTGGCTCATCTCCAACTGAACCCTTCCCTGGGTCTCGTCATGCTGCAGCCGGTCCATCAGCTGGTTCTGCTGCAGGTACTGTCTGTGGAGCTGCTCCCGCTCTGACACCAGGGCTGTATAGCCTGCAGAGTACTGCTGTAGGTGGGCCACTACCTGGTCCCGCTGCTCCAGCAGTGCCTGGTACTCCTGCGACTTCAAATCCAACTAGGGATGGAAGAGACGTGCAAGTGTCTATATGCTGTTCCTGTACCTGTTCACCATGAAATGTGGGTGCCCGCGTGTCCCTACCTGCTCCTTGACATTGTGCAGGTCCTCCTGTAGTTGTCCCATCCTGCGTCCCAGCTCCTTCTTCACGTGATGCTCTGACTGCAGAGCAGTGGTCAGCTCCATGTTCTCATTGGTCTAGGACCACAGAGACATTCAACACATTCATGAGGTCACCACCGATCTGAATGTGGCTGGATAACTGAAGATGCATTTCCACATATTCCATGTTTAAACACTAATAAAACTTGGCAGATCAGTGATTACTTAACATAAGTAAACAGGAGAGCAAAAAAGGCACCACTCCTCTTTACCAGTTTGACGAAGCCGTTCTGCAGCTCAGCCAGTTGGTCTTTAAGGGTGCGGTTCTGGGCCAGGGCGCGGCTGATGGTGGCCTTGTCACTCTGCACATCCTCCAGCATGCGCCTGCGGTCCTCTGCATCCTCAGCCCCGCGCTCCGCATGGCGCTCCAGCTCCGAGAGACGGGACTCCTGCTCAGAGCACATGCGACTCAGCTGCTCGTTATCACGCAGCTATAAAGAGAGAAGGGAGGCCAGAGAACAGTGAGTTTTCAGTTGTGAGACACAACAGGGATGGACAGGGTGTGCAAGATTTCATTCTAGACCAGCACCAACCCACCCCATAATTCATCTTATCAGTCTATGCTTTGATGAGACAGTGTTCAGAGTGCAACTTCACTGAGGAGTGTGACACACAGTGCGTGTTATTAATAATAATAATAATTATTGCCTGGCAGTGTGTGTGTGGTCATCACCTGGGCTTGGAACTGTGAGTTGAGCGAGTCTCTCTCCTGCTGCAGGCAGCCGAGGGCCTCCTGGAGGGCCAATTCACTCTCCGAGGGCCCTGAGGGCTGGGGCTCCGCCTGGGCCTCTCCCTCCTGAGACAAAAGGGCTGGGGAGGAGAGGAGAGTCCTTACGGCAATGCAAATCTTATAATGATAATGATTGACAGGATGGGGAAGTTCAACACAATAAGCTGGTCTTTTTTGAGAACCATTGACGTGCAAACTGAGGAGGGTAGCTGTGTGTCTCACCTGCAGTGTGCTTCAGATCTGTGATATGGGCTTCAAGCTCCTGGATCTGACTGATGCTCCTGTCCCTCTCCTCTGCTACTAGTGTCACCTGCACAGGACACACGTCAATCAACTCAACCTTAAAGTGACTAGGTATTTATAGCGTTACGTCCAGGGCTGTGCCACCTCTATAGGCTGTGCTAATGGGGTGGTAGCATAGCGTACCTGAGAGAGCAGCTGCTCCGTCTTGTCCTTCCATACTTGTCCCTCCTCCTGGATCTGCTCAGCGTAGCGGTCTCTCTCTGTCTGCAGCTGGGCCACCGACTCCATTAACTACAGATAATACCAAAAGAGATCTTTAACACAATGGCGTGGCAGTCAAAACTTTAAAGAGGCACACACACACTAAGGTTGAATGGCGGGAACCCGGTTACCGAGATTTACCGGCCACAACCACTCCCCTTTCCCCAGGATAAATAACTTTGTGTATTGACCGGTACATCATAAATAACAGCATGCGTGAAATTCAAACTGTTCAATTATATGCCATTTCTAAATCTGGGTCCTCTGAATAATCAACGCTCAGGGTGGGGACAGACAATGCATGTAGAGCTAAAGTGCATTCAGAAAGTATTCAGACCCCTTGAAAGTTTCCATATTTTGTTACGTTACAACCTTATTGTAAAATAGATGAAAAAGATAAATATATATCCTCATCAAGTGAAAACAGGTTTAGACATTTTTGCACATTTATCACAAATAAAAAATAGAAATACCTTATTTACATAAGTATTCAGACCCTTCCCTATGAGACTCGAAATTGAGCTCAGGTGCATCCGGTTTCCATTGATCATCCTTGAAATGTTTCTACAACTTGGAGTCCACCTGTGGAATATTCAATTGGTTGGACATGATTTGGAAAGGCACACACCTGTCTATATAAGGTCCCACAGTTGACAGTGCATGTCAGAGCAAAAACCAAGCCATGAGGTCAAAGGAATTGTCTGTAGAGCTCTGAGACAGAATTTTAATCGAGGCACATATCTGGGGAAGGGTACCATAAAATGTCTGCAGCATTGAAGGTCCCCACAGTGGACTCCATCATTCTTAAATAGAAGAAGCTTGGAACCACCAAGACTCTTCCTAGAGCTGACAGCCTGGCCAAACTGAGCAATCGGGGAAGAAGGGCCTTGGTCAGGGAGGTGACTAAGAACCTGATGGTCACTCTGACAGAGGCCCAGAGTTCTTCAGTGGAGATGGGAGAAACTTCCAGAAGGACAACCATCTCTGCAGCACTCCACCAAACGGTAGAGCGGACAGACGGAAGCCACTCCTCAGTAAAAGGCACATGACAGCCCGCTTGGAGCCAAAAGGCACCTAAAGAACGCATACCATGAGAAACTAGATTCTCTGGTCTGATGAAACCAAGATTGAACTATTTGCCCTGAATGACAAGCGTCACATCTGGAAAAAACCTGGTCACATCCCTACAGTGAATCATGGTGGTGGCAGCATCATGCTGTGTGGATGTTTCTCAGCGGCAGGGTCTGGGAGAATAGTTAGGATAGAGGGAAAGATGAACGGAGCAATGTACAGAGATCCTTGAAGAAAACCTGCTCCAGAGCGCTCCGTACCTCAGACTGGGACGAAGGTTCACCTTCCAACAGGACAACGACCCTAAGCACACAGCCAAGACAACACAGGAGTGGCTTCAAAACAAGCCAGAGCCCGGACTTAAACCTGATCAAACATCTCTGGAGAGACCTGAAAATAGCTGTGCAGCAACACTCCCCATCCAACCTGAAGGCTTGAGAGGATCTCCAGAGAAGAATGGGATAAACTCCCCAAATACAAGTGTTCCAATCTTGTAGGGTCATGTCCAAGAAGACTTGAGGCTGTAATCGCTGCCAAAAGTGCTTCAACAAAGTACTGAGTAAATGGTCTGAATACTAATGTAAAAGGTGATATAAAAAAAATAGACAAAATTATATACATTTGCTAAAATGTTGTCATTATGGGGTTTTATTGGGTGGGGAAATGATTTAATCAAATTTAGAATAAGGCTGTAACGTAACAAAATGTGGAAAAAGTCAAGGGATCTAAATACTTTCCGAATGCACTCTATGTATTGGATCAATCATTTGGGCTTTTTAACCTTGGACTCATAAAATGTCTTTAATGTATGACCAAAGCTCTAATCAAATAAACACATAGGCCTATTTATATAGATTTTTTAAATTTAACCTTTATTTAACTAGGCAAGTCAGTTAAGAACAAATTCTTATTTACAATGACGGCCTACACTGCCCAAACACGGACGACGCTGAGCCAATTGTGGCCACCCTACGGGACTCCCAATCACAGCCGGTTGTGATACAGCCTGGATTCGAACCAGGGTGTCTGTAGTGACGCCTCCAGCACTGAGATGCATTGCCTTACACATTTATAAAATACCGGGAAAGTATTCAACCCTAACACACACACACACACCTGAGCAGTGTGTGCCTCAATCTGTAGTTTCTCCTCCAGTAGTAAGTGCATCTGCTGGTTGGCACTGGGAGGCCCTGACTGACTGGAAAACTAGGAATAAAAATAAATAATTGAACAACTGCAGAACAAATGATGGTGTGTGTATGTGAGTGATTAAGTGAGAGAGACCGTGTGTGTGTACCTACCTGTTGCAGCATGTCGTCAGTCATCTCCAGTCTCTTACGCAGTTCATCCAGGTCCAGTCTCATAGCATTGTTCTCACTCACCCTCAGCTTGAGCTGCTCTGACAGCTCTGAACTCTGCTGCCTCCCCTCCTCACTCACACTACTGCACAGAGACAGAGGGTCAGCTAGGAACGTGCACACACACTCACAAAGAGCCTCTGATTTACCTCGCCTCAGATGACAGGCATCTCTCTCCATGTATCACAATCACACAAACTGACGAGGTGTGGTTTCCACCACATTCCTTTCCATACCTAGTCCACAAATCAAACAAGGAAAGGCCAGCCATTGAGTAGAATGTCAGCATACTCAGGGTAAGACTTACTTTAGTCTGTACACCTCTAGCCTCAGGTTGTCTCTCTCTTTCTCTAGCTCTTTGTTATGCTGCACATACAAGAGAACATCAATCATTTGTTAGACATTACCGCAAAGCTCAAATCGATAGTAATCGGTCAAAGCATTCAACTGTAGCAATATCAGTCTAGTGTGCAGACTACCTCCTCAAACGGTCTTCAGTGTGTGACTACAGTAGGTTGCCTTCTCAAACGGTTTCTGTGTGTGTGTGTTACCTTGTCAAACTGTTTCTGTTGTGTGGAGACCGAGGACAGGGTTCTCTCCAGCTCAGAGACTCTCTGTTTGGTGGCCTGGAGACGGTTACTCAGCTCCTCAGCCTCCCCTGAATGAAACACACACACACTTAGTGTCACCCATTCATATTAAACACATCAACGCCATCTCTTTCTCTCTCATCTCCTCTGAACACACACCACAATATGTCACATTACTGAACACATTCACATTCATAGACACATCAACACAGAAATGCCTTCTCTTTCTCAACACAGGCCACACACACACACCTGTTTTCTGGCGGGCAGCCTGCTGTGTGTACGACAGAGCGGTCTGCAGCTCTGATTTCTCCGACACCAGGATGCCGATGGTCTGAATGTGGACCTGGGGGAGAGGACAGACAGGGCGAGAGACAGACAGGGCGAGAGACAGACCAGTTATTGACGCCTCGCATGATACAATTTGTAAATATTGGATACAAATCAAGCTTTGTTTCATTTGCAATGAGACAGTATTCAGTGTATCAGTGCACGCATCCCTGGGTAAAAAAGGAACAGCATGGTGTGCTGACCCCAAAGGCAGATACATAGCACACATCTGGAACTGCAGAGTGAACATTTGACAATTGCTTTCAAAGGTCTTCAAATGGATTCAGAAAAGTGCTCTGAGGGAATGAAAAACCTTGAAGAAGTTCCTTCTTCTGTGTGTGTGTACCTGTAGCTGTTCCCGCATTGCTCCTTGCTCCTTCACACACCTCTGTTCAAACTCTCTTCGCTCCTGATCAAAGAAAGCACACAGAAAACATCCCGTCATTGCCCACTGAGGAGGAGATAAGAGAATGAGAGAGTCTTCCTTATTCTGCTCACCTTTTGCAGCTGATCTGTGAGCGCCTGAGAGTGCTCGGTCTGTCAGACAAAACAGGACAGAGGAAAAATCCATGATATCATCATCATCATCCCCACCTCAGACTTCACCACCACAACATCTCCAGTAAGTCACCCATCTAACCCAACACCATGTCATCTCCTTTCACTCTTCAAGAGTTAAATCCCTGTTGAGCACCACGGAACCTCCCTCGCACACTCAAGAGAAGCACAGCAGCGTATTAGCCGAGCCAGTGGGGTTAGCAACGGTTAGCAAGATGGCTCCAGAAGAAATGTCAATACAGTTGGCCTAAACATTCCCTCATTTCATTCAGCGTGTCCATCTTGGTGAGCATGTAAAAGCTTGGCTGTTACCAATGGGAACAAGGCAGTGCAATGAAATTATTTGTGAGGTGAAAAAACAAAACAGTGCATGATATGATCAACTGGCCGACTGTGCTACCACTCAGCGCAGCTGCTGTTTAGCCAGGGTGTTACGTCATTTGCCAGTCAGTCTTGCTATAGGGGCTGTCAGGGGTTATTTGCCACACAAGGCAGAACGCCAAACTCCCACGAGGACACACTCTTACCAGCCGGTCTAGCTTGGTATTGAGCTGATTGTTTGTTAGGTTGCTGGAGTCCAGTGCGGCTGCCAGCTCCTGGTTTCGACTCTGACGTGCGCGCATGCATCAAAAGAAGAAAAAAAAAGAGGGGAAGGGAGGGAGGGAGAATTGAAGGAAAAGAAAAACAGCGATGGGAGGAGAAATACAAACAGTAACTCATTAATGTAAAAGTAAATAACACACCTCTCTCCCCCTCAGGGAAAAGTAAATAACACACCTCTCTCCCCCTCAGGGAAAAGTAAATAACACGCCTCTCTCCCCCTCAGGGAAAAGTAAATAACACGCCTCTCTCCCCCTCAGGGAAAAGTAAATAACACGCCTCTCTCCCCCTCAGGGAAAAGTAAATAACACGCCTCTCTCCCCCTCAGGGAAAAGTACATAACACGCCTCTCTCCCCCTCAGGGAAAAGTAAATAACACACCTCTCTCCCCTCAGGGAAAAGTAAATAACAATACCTCTCTCCCCCTCAGGGAAAAGTAAATAACACACCTCTCTCCCCCTCAGGGAAAAGTAAATAACACACCTCTCTCCCCCTCAGGGAAAAGTACATAACACGCCTCTCTCCCCCTCAGGGAAAAGTAAATAACACACCTCTCTCCCCCTCAGGGAAAAGTAAATAACACACCTCTCTCCCCTCAGGGAAAAGTACATAACACACCTCTCTCCCCTCAGGGAAAAGTAAATAACACACCTCTCTCCCCCTCAGGGAAAAGTAAATAACACACCTCTCTCCCCCTCAGGGAAAAGTAAATAACACACCTCTCCCCCCTCAGGGAAAAGTAAATAACACACCTCTCTCCCCCTCAGGGAAAAGTAAATAACAATACCTCTCTCCCCCTCAGGGAAAAGTAAATAACAATACCTCTCTCCCCCTCAGGGAAAAGTAAATAACACGCCTCTCTCCCCCTCAGGGAAAAGTAAATAACACGCCTCTCTCCCCTCAGGGAAAAGTAAACAACACGCCTCTCTCCCCCTCAGGGAAAAGTAAACAACACGCCTCTCTCCCCCTCAGGGAAAAGTAAACAACACGCCTCTCTCCCCCTCAGGGAAAAGTAAATAACACGCCTCTCTCCCCCTCAGGGAAAAGTAAATAACACGCCTCTCTCCCCCTCAGGGAAAAGTAAATAACACGCCTCTCTCCCCCTCAGGGAAAAGTAAATAACACGCCTCTCTCCCCCTCAGGGAAAAGTAAATAACACGCCTCTCTCCCCCTCAGGGAAAAGTAAATAACACGCCTCTCTCCCCCTCAGGGAAAAGTAAATAACACGCCTCTCTCCCCCTCAGGGAAAAGTAAATAACACGCCTCTCTCCCCCTCAGGGAAAAGTAAAAACACGTCTCCCCCTCAGGGAAAAGTAAATAACACGCCTCTCTCCCCCTCAGGGAAAAGTAAATAACACGCCTCTCTCCCCCTCAGGGAAAAGTAAATAACACGCCTCTCTCCCCCTCAGGGAAAAGTAAATAACACGCCTCTCTCCCCCTCAGGGAAAAGTAAATAACACGCCTCTCTCCCCCTCAGGGAAAAGTAAATAACACGCCTCTCTCCCCCTCAGGGAAAAGTAAATAACACGCCTCTCTCCCCCTCAGGGAAAAGTAAATAACACGCCTCTCTCCCCCCTCAGGGAAAAGTAAATAACACGCCTCTCTCCCCCTCAGGGAAAAGTAAATAACACGCCTCTCTCCCCCTCAGGGAAAAGTAAATCAGGGAAAAGTAAATAACACGCCTCTCTCCCCCTCAGGGAAAAGTAAATAACACGCCTCTCTCCCCTCAGGGAAAAGTAAATAACCCCTCAGGGAAAAGTAAATAACACGCCTCTCTCCCCTCAGGGAAAAGTAAATAACACCGCTCTCCCCCTCAGGGAAAAGTAAATAACACCGCTCTCCCCCTCAGGGAAAGTAAATAACACCGCTCTCTCCCTCAGGGAAAGTAAATAACACCGCTCTCTCCCTCAGGGAAAGTAAATAACACCTTCTCCCTCAGGGAAAAGTAAATAACACCTTCTCCCTCAGGGAAAGTAAATAACACCTTCTCCCTCAGGGAAAGTAAATAACACCTTCTCCCTCAGGGAAAGTAAATAACACCTTCTCCCTCAGGGAAAGTAAATAACACCTTCTCCCTCAGGGAAAGTAAATAACACCTTCTCCCTCAGGGAAAGTAAATAACACCTTCTCCCTCAGGGAAAGTAAATAACACCTTCTCCCTCAGGGAAAGTAAATAACACCTTCTCCCTCAGGGAAAGTAAATAACACCTTCTCCCTCAGGGAAAGTAAATAACACCTTCTCCCTCAGGGAAAGTAAATAACACCTTCTCCCTCAGGGAAAGTAAATAACACCTTCTCCCTCAGGGAAAGTAAATAACACCTTCTCCCTCAGGGAAAGTAAATAACACCTTCTCCCTCAGGGAAAGTAAATAACACCTTCTCCCTCAGGGAAAGTAAATAACACCTTCTCCCTCAGGGAAAGTAAATAACACCTTCTCCCTCAGGGAAAGTAAATAACACCTTCTCCCTCAGGGAAAGTAAATAACACCTTCTCCCTCAGGGAAAGTAAATAACACCTTCTCCCTCAGGGAAAGTAAATAACACCTTCTCCCTCTCCTTCGGGGATGTATAATGTGAATACCAAACAGAAAAATATGTCAGCAGGTACTTGTTGATCCTACTAGTATTCAGAGAGGTCATACACAGTGAGGACAGGGTCATGGGTAACTAGTGAAGAGTTCAGCAATACCCGGTCAGACTGGAGAGTGTAATCTAATGAGATCTAATGGGTTCGCATCACCCCAGTTTCTCTAGAAATAACATGCATGACCACAATATGAACATACAAGTCCCTAATGTGATCTCAGCCAATTTAGACAAGTAACAACCCAGTAGTCACTAACAAAATGTTGTATCCTTTGAAATCCTAGTGAGAAGGGTAATACCTATAGTCAGCTCAGATCTAAGCTTGGAAAGATGACGTCTGAAAATATTATTTGCAAACAGAAGAGAGTCCATTCTCTATGTAGACTCCATCAATCAACAAGGCAATCTAACAGGTGAGATCTGAGGACTATCAGACAAGAGCAAGAGAGATATGAGATATGCATTATATCTAGCCAGGATTTGATTTGATTTGATACAGTGGGGCGGCCTGGACAGCAATTCATACATTTGCTCTGTTCTGACTGCGACGATCTTTCAGATTGCATTGTCGTCTCAGCCGTGCAACACAAACTCAGTTCTAATCATGAGTATCATTTATGTGGAGTACATGTGTGTGTAACCCGAGACAGGACACAGGGCAGGAACAGGTCATGTGAGCTGTGTGGCCGAGGCCAGTCACATACCTGCACAGAGAACCAGAATGGAGGGATTGTGAGAGAGAGGAGAGGGGCCTGTGTGGAGTGAGAGTGGACAGAGGACAGAATACCTCTACATAACCTGGGGCCACAAGGGCACCTTCGGGGAGAGTGGGACTGGGTCTGTCTGATCAGGACAAATGGATAGCATTTTAGTGCTTTTCCCTGTGTACCGTGTCGATGAGGGGGCAACATGTGGTGTTGTGATGTGTCACCTACCTCCAGTTCTTTTTCATTGGCTGGCGAAGGAGCACTGTCTCCATTTATATAGGTGGTGGATGACTAGAATAGGTCGGGAAAGAAACAAAACAGTACAAGTCAAACCAATATAAAGCAAGCTTTTCAAAGCCAATGAGAGTCAAATAACACAAATAACACTCTTGATTATGCAACGCACTAAACTGGGAGCAAGCATATATACAAAGCAAAGCAAGTAAGAGAGTGTATCCTCATTGGGACAGGGGTGAACTGCTTGCACTTATCCAATGTGCACATCTCAGGGGTCGAAGATCTTAAAAGCCACATTTCTCCTTTTTGTGGCCATAAAGTACATACCCCAGAGAGAAGACCGTTGAGCTGCTGTGAGAGCTGTCGCAGGCTCTCTGTGGACGACAGGGGTCTGGTGACACACACACACCAACAACAAACGCAACATTAGCCCAGTGTTATTTGGTAATGAACTCACCAGTCAATATGTGACAAATTGCACTGCCAGCCATCATAACTGTGCTACTAATTCTGTGTGTGATCAACAGTTGCAGGCGAGGGGGGCAGGGCAGTGAAGGGTAGAGAGGACCAGGGGGCAGACTCATTCTGAAGAGGGATTGAGAGGTTGTGTGTGTGGGTGTGCATTGGATGACGAGGTGACCAACCTATTCTCATCCGCATGGTTTTCATTACCGTCATGGGGGCAGTTCTGCGGCAGAGAGAAGGAGAGAAAGAAAGAGAGGAAATAGCTGTGAGTGAAACTGAGAGAGGTGAATACATTAAACGTAAGCTAGGCCTATCCGAGAGAGACCCACCGAAAGCCACCGAGAGAGAGAGAGAGAGAGACACCGAGAGACACACCGAGAGAGACCGAGAGAGAGAGACCCGAGAGAGAGAGACACCGAGAGAGAGACACACACCTAGAGACCCACACCTCGAGAGAGAGAGACCCACCCCTCGAGAGAGAGAGACCCACCGAGAGAGAGACCCACCGAGAGAGAGAGAGACCCACCGAGAGAGAGAGAGAGAGAGAGAGACCCACCGAGAGAGAGAGAGACCCACCGAGAGAGACCCACCGAGAGAGAGACCCACCGAGAGAGAGACCCACCGAGAGAGAGACCCACCGAGAGAGAGACCCCACCGAGAGAGAGAGAGACCCACCGAGAGAGAGAGAGAGACCCACCGAGAGAGAGAGAGAGACCCACCGAGAGAGAGAGAGAGACCCACCGAGAGAGAGACCCACCAAGAGAGAGAGACACCGAGAGAAAGACACATTGAGAGACAGACACACACCGAGAGAGAGACACACCGAGAGAGAGAGACACCGAGACCAAGAGAGAC
Source organism: Oncorhynchus tshawytscha (assembly GCF_018296145.1). NCBI lineage: Eukaryota > Metazoa > Chordata > Actinopteri > Salmoniformes > Salmonidae > Oncorhynchus > Oncorhynchus tshawytscha. The sequence goes on from NC_056461.1 coordinate 22,773,883, forward strand.
CAGAGAGAGAGAGACACCGAGACCCCGAGACCGAGAGAGAAGACTGACGGAGGGACACACCTGCTGCAGGTCAGTGTTGTGGGATTGGCTGGCACACTCAGGGTTAGTAGCAGAGCTAGCAGGGTTAGACACAGGAGAGCCGCGGCCGGCCTCTCCGTTTGGGTCCTCCAGTAGCTGGGTAACTGGGGACCCCCTCACCTCCCCATGGACGTGGGTCTGAGGCAGCAACACACACACAGCCATTACTTTTCATTGCTCATCCAGAGAGTGCGTGGTTACAGCAACTTGGAAACATACACAGCACACACATGCCCACATCATATCCTAGAAAACAAGGTAGTGTCAGAGACCACTATCACAACACGTGGACAGACAATCACGCATGCACACATCTTGTTTTCACTGATGGAGACATGCCAGTGTGGTAAATAAAGTAAACATCAGGTCCGGAAGTTATAAACCTCACACCCAGATGGACTGACCCAGCATTTAGCTAGGCTTAATACTGGTAGAATCTTAGTAAGTCAACAATGGCAAAATAAATACCAAGCACTTCTCTCACTGTCGCAAAAATGACTTATGAGCAACCAGTGACCATAAGGAATAGCGTGCGGGAGAGAAGAGGAACAAAAACAACAGAAGGGGTGGGATAGAGAAACAGTAGGGAGGGAGTGGGACAGATACAAGAGAGAGTGAAGCAGAAGGAAAGAGACAGCTGTAAAATAACAAAAGGGAAAAAGACAGCAGGGAAGAACAATAGCCCAAGAGAGAGGGGGAGAGAAGGAAGGAAGGAGAGAGGCTCACCTGGCTTTTGCCATAGGCAGGCAGAGTTAATCCATTGGTCTGACTAAGACCTTTCAGAATACTCTGAATCTATGGCAGAGAGGGGAAGGGTGAAAGAGAGAGGGACAGTGAATGAGCAAGTGAGGGAGGGAGAAAGAGACAGCAATAGGTGACGTAAAAAGGGAGACTAGCACCCATAGAACCCTATCTACCGCTAAGCCCCTGTTGTTGTACGTGATGAGGTGTAATCAATATGGTGGAACTTCAACCTCGCTAGCCTACCAGAGGGTGGCGCTACTACCACAAAACTAATAGCTACTTTTCCTTTCTGATTTTCAAGAAGTGCTTTGGATTAACGCTTAGGGGTCCATTTGGAATTGGGCATTCATTGAAAGATAGAGACTTTAAAAGCCCACAACCTGATTCATCACTGCCAGACAATGTTAGTGACCGACTCATCACAATCATATCTGTCTCTGGGAGGTACAGAAAATATTCTGTGACAATGTTCCTCCAAGCAAATGACTGTCTGGGTGGGAGCACATACCATAACCTGACATACGACAAACACTGACAGTAAACTTGCAAAGGGAGACACTCACACATCCAGTAAAAGTCAGAAGCTGCACTGGAACGTTCAATGTGATTCCAGAGAAGTATCATCAGACTGCTTTCTTGCAACGTTTCACTTTGTTATTGAAATGAAATATCGGCAAGTGAAATATTGCAAGGAAGCAGTGTGCAGAAAGAGTACTCAAAGGCATAACACACACGCAGACAGAGACAACCAGCATACAGTTGGGTGACTTACATTGTCTGGAGAGTGTCGGTCAGCTGAGGGTGTGTCTGGCTGGCTCCCTCCCTTCACCTTCCTCGTCTTCTTGGCCCCTGGTCCTCCTTCTCCTCCACTGGCAGGAGAACTCTTCTGCTGAAACTCCTTCAGCTGGCCGGCATAAGAGAGGAGGAGTTGACAATGAGAGCACTCAACTGTCTGGAACTCACACCTTTGCTAGGCTAACTATATCAGCAGACATTCATTACAAATCGCAGAGGAACTACAGGGAGCCTTGGTGTGGCTGAAAATGGTGCGACTGTTCAGAACTATCCCATACGATTCGACTAGAGATCTACAATATGTACAGTTGGTATCATTGGTGTGGGTGACAATGGAACGACTATTTAGAAAGATCCAATACAGTCCAAAAAGATCTTATAGCATAACCAATTGCTGCAACAGCTGATGTTTGAGGAAGGTAATTGTTGTTTTCATAATGTGTAATGAAAGAACTTTCATGCACAAGTGTATTTGTTTTTAAACATTAACGTTAATGGTGCAGCATGTGCTTTATTTAACTAAGTAGCTAGCTATCTAGCGAAGTCTTTCTAGGTACACACAGCAGGTAGCTCACACAGACAGGGAAGGGGGCGTCTGCTGTCAAAACTACCAGTCACTCTTCAGAGTGACACATCACCGTTTCCTGTCAAACATGACTCAATACGCTAGGCAGCATTCATCGTAAGTTAGTTAATTAAGGTTAAAAGTGTCAATAAGCAAGCCTATTTATAGGACACCCCGTTCTATATTATATTGAGTTAGCCGGTCGCTTCGGTACAAGATGACAACGTGATAGCTAGCTAAATCGCTATGGCTAACGTTAGCCAAACATCAGCACGGTAGCTAGATATCGCTAACTACCTTGTCACTTGTGTTGATCAAATCACAGGTTTATACCTAGCCGAGCAGCATTATTAGCAACACTAAGTCACTGCCCTGTATAAATCGTCCACATAATCGTTCTAGCTAAGATTAGAGGCCCAAGCGAATCCTCGGTATTTCGTGCGCACTGACAGCCACACAGGGGGACGAGAGTTCGGATGGGCGACTGCAGAAAGGTCGGGGGACGTGGAATGTCAACATCACACGGGTTCGTGAAAATATGAAACTACAGACAACTCGAACCCAGAACAGAGTAATGGATGAAACACTTGTTATATTCCCTGTGTTGTGGGAATTAATATGTTTACCTTTTTCTTGGCTGCGGCGAGTTTGATTTGCCTGCTCTGGTCGGCCATCCTTATCGTCCGGTCGACGAACCGCACCACGTCATCAATTTGAGATCAGTCGGTGATGCAAGAAACTATCTTCCCGCTAGAGGCGCAACATCTCCCTTCTGACCGTGGAAAATTCGTGTCAGGCGTGGTTTTTCAAATAGGCCAGCTAACTTCATGTCTGAATTTAGAATTTGTTGTGTCATATCAGGGTGATTATTATCAGAATGAACAACATTCAAGACAACACCGGCTAATCATGCATTTTTTTTTACAAAAACAAACAATAATATAAGTTAGCTTGTCATCAAAGGTGTCAGAGATCTGCGGCAGAACTGTCTGACACCCACTCAGTTAGTCCGTGTTCTGAGAGAAGTCCTTCAGAGACCAATTTTTGGTGTTAATCTCCTGATGCAGTCTGGAATATTCCTTGGCTACTGCCTCGAATTCCTTGCCAAATATCTCAAAGGATGACAGTTTGGACTCCACAGACTTCTTCTCTAACTGGGCGGTCTTCAGCTCTGTTTCTAGCTTCCTTCAATGAAAACACAAGGACTGATTGAGAGAGGGGAGAGGCAGGTGTAATTATCTGGCAAAGCTAAAGGACAGAAGTATGGGACTTTCTGAAAACACATTTGATTAATTAAATTGTGAACTAATAGCATACATTTTCTTATCAGTTCTGATTTGGTCTATATTTCCACTTAATCTGTTCTAGCATGGCCATCTAAAGACTCCTGGAAAAGGCAGCCTGAAGACCCGACATTGAATTGCATAGAATTCTATGTCAGGGCAGAAATTCGTGTTTGGATCAGGATAGTTCTCACGACCTCTACAAGCCAGAATGATGAATAAAATTATATTTTCTGGTGGTCTGTGTGGTCGGTCCTATTGCTGGTACGAATGGGGAAACAAAATATCCAGTAGTGTTATCAACCCCACCTTCAGTATGCTGGAAGTAGGAATGCTGAAGGTGCTGCAGTACCCCCTGAAAAATCTGAATATAAAATAAAAAGTAAACAAATAATATATATATATATTTTTTAAAAGTTTTTCACAAAAGTAGTACTTTACTAGTATTAGCAGACCAATATATATGTCTGTCGTGTGGGCAAAAACTTTTTTCAGCATCTCCACTTTATTATTAAGAACAGTATCTTGCAGGATTCAATAGTTGGAAATGTAAGAGTTGTTGCCCCGTCCCTTCGTCTGCAATTGTCATTCTAATGGAATCCATCCAATAACAACAAAACCCTGTCCTCAAACATTTACATCAAAATGTGCAAAGGTATGGGCAAAGACAACACATCCACATCAAACTAAATATTTTTCTTGACCACTTTGTGCATTATTAATTTTCCACCCTTACAAACCACTTAATGTGAAAGGTGCACTGTATGGTACAGAAGCTGGTCATCTAGGTTTGTACCTGTCGTCTCCATCACCATGAAGAAAAACAATATACAATACAATAATTGAGTACATTGAGACAGTAAGTGGTTTATGGTGATGTGGCTCAGTTGGTAGAGCATAGCGCTTGCAATGTAAAAAAAACAAAAAGGATAAATATTTTTGTCACATGCGCCGAATACAACAGGTAGACCTTACAGTGAAACACTTACTTACAAGCCCTTAAAACTTCTTGAAGTATTGTTGGTTAAGAAAAAAAGTGTTAAGTAAAAAAATAAAAAAAATAAAAGTAACAACTAATTAAACGGCAGCAGTAAAATAACAATAGCGAGGCTATATACAGGGGGTACCGGTACAGAGTCAATGTGCAGGGGCATCGGTTAGTCGAGGTAATTGAGGTAATATGTACATAAAGGTAGAGTTAAAGTGCCTATGCATAGATAATAAATAGAGAGTAGCAGCAGCGCAAAAGAGGGGCCTGGGCAGCCCTTTGATTAGCTGTTCAGGAGTCTTATGGCTAGGGGGTAGAGGCTGTTAAGAAACTTTTTGGACCTAGATTTGCCGCTTACCATGCGGTAGCAGAGAGAACAGTCCATGAGAAGGGTGGCTGGAGCCTTGAAATGTTTCAATGTTAGGGATGTGGGTTCGATTCACATGGCGGACCAGTACGAAAATGTATGCACTCGCTACTGTAAGTTTCTCTGGATAAGAGCGTCTGCTAAAATGGAAAAAGATTGAATAGACCATTTCAGTTTTCATATAGAAATAAGTTGCATTTGCAAAGTATTTAAAGAAACTGGAAAACATATATCAAGCAAGTATTTTTATTAGCAGATCAACTTTTGTACAGATAATTATCAGACTCAAGTTACAAATGCTGGAAAACACTCAAATACATTTAGTTAAAACAGTTTGACAAAAGTAGTGCACTGGGCCTTTACTAGTCCTGTATTAGTGGATCGATACAGACTTCTTCAGTGGGGGCAATTCATCTTTCCCCCCTTGGCATAAAACATTTAATAAATCACTGCACCCCCAAACTACTTTCCACGGCTATGTCTGTATATAGTTTGTATTTCCGGTTTTCATTTTCATTCCTGTTACAATTTGCACGTGACAAAGACTTGCACAATATTGGCGAGCCTAAACAAATGGCAAACAATAACAGTTGATTGCCAGGAAATGTGCTTCGGTCATCAAGTGCAATGTGTCAACAGATTGAAAATACAAGTGACAGAACCTATTGGCACCGCAAAAAGTCTGGTAAACAATGCTTTCCTGTGGATACCCTATCTCCACCTACCGCCAAAAGGACCGACAGCATGTACAACCGGTAAAGTAAGTGTAAATATAATTTTATTTAATATTCTGCCTTGTAAAGACTAACAAGTCTTTTTTACAGCGACTTCTTTCAGACTGATATTCATGTAGTAACCATGGTAACAGCCTGATGTTTGGGCAAGGAAAGGCATAGATGAACAAAGCTGTCAAAAAGAACAACATGAGTGGGAATGACGAGTAGGTGTTGAGAGCGAGAGTGGTTGATATGATAATGACATTGAGTTGCTGGGCAGCATTTGACTCACCTTGTTATTCTATAGGCTGACATTGTGTCTGCTGTGTAGGTGTCCAGCTGAATTTCCAACATATCTCCTCTGTTGTGAAGAGACATATTTAAGAAATGTAAAAGAGACACGAAAACGGAACATTGCTGATGGACATGCATGAAATACCAATTTCTCACACTCATTAACAGTCAACTGCATCTGAAGGAGCCCAGTGTAGAGTAGATGTAAACAGGAGGGGCTAATCACACCTGATCTTCTGCATGATGATCTCACATTTGGCCTCAAAGTACTCAAACTGTTTCCTGTCAAGTTATTTCTGGGCTTTTAGCCTGTGGTCAAGGATAAGTGACTGGAGAATCTGAATGCATCCTAACAGCTCCTGGAGAAAACACGTTGATCGTGAGTGAAGGTCGCAACACGTGAGAAAAACCTAAGAATACACCAAACCAAGTGTTGAGAGTCTCTTACAGAGAGGTAGCAGGGAGTCTGCTTTTGCAGCAGGGCGGCACTCACGGCTCTTCCCCTTCAGACTCTCTGCTCTTTTCCTTTCGCTTTCCAGAAGGCCAGACAAGCGAGACAGCTTCATGTTCATCAGCCTTTCACTCTCACCCTCTGCCCAAGAAAGAAGAGGAGTGGTATGTTTCACCATTCACACACATGCAGGTGAGCGGCTATACCATAAAGCCAGATACTGCCACATTTGCTAAATACATTCGGTGTCCATTACATAGCAAGACACACACATACTGTCATATGTGAAATCGTATTTATGCTACATATCTACGTTTTGGTAAAAGTCTGGTGTCTCTTTACCCCATTCAGGCTGATAGTAGGACTGGAAACACGTCTCCCAGAGATGCTTTTCTAATTCTCTGGGCAGTTTGTTTCATTTTCCACATATCCTGTTTAGCGAAACATGAACAAGTCCAAGAAATCCAAGATCTCTAGGGGTTACCAGAGCTATAGAAGAGCAGTGTGAGTGTGATACTGTACATAAATAGGAAAAGCACTCGGAAATAAGACAACAGGCTTGTCACTGCATTGCAGAGGAAGAGTTTATAGCGTTTCACTGTATTTTTACACCTGTTGCATCCTGGGCAAGCGATAAACTTTGATTTGATTAGTTGTTGCCGGTGCATGGGAATTATTTGAGAATTGCTGGATTTTTAAAATTTCTTTATTTTTAAACACACGCTGCACCTGCCAGTATAACTTGTGCTAATGGATCTTAAAGAAGAAGTTTCATTTTTTTCCAACCAAATCACAATTTTTATGTAAATAGCATGTTATTCAAGGGTCCAGACACCTTTTGTGATTTATATAACATTGTGGATAAAGTTCAGAATGACACAATTTCATGTATACAACATCTAAAGACCTGCATCACAATACTGAGAGCTTTGCTGTTTCTAAAATTACGTATCTGGGTGTTTTTGGAGCCTTGGTTCTTTTTTTCCCCGTGCCCCCCTTACTACACAACGACGATGAGAAAAGGATTAGCTGTGAAATCACACAAAAGGTGTCTATATCATACCATTTTAATATATTTTTTAAAAATTGGTTATAAAAAGAACTCATGCTTTAAGTATTAGCCTCACGGACAAAGTGTACCTACCTCCTCTTGTGGCATCAGCTACAGCACCTGTTGGACACTCAGTCCTAGGACAGGAGGTTGGTCCTGGCTGGTGGTGTCACTAGGGTCCAACTACCTGACACACTGGGCCACCACCAGACACTGCTCCACAGTCTCATAAAACTGCCAGGGGGAAACAAGATTTAGGTTTATTCTAACATTATACAGTACTTTGGATGATCAATGTAAACAAAAAGTAACCTTTCGGAAATCAAATTCACTTGGGTGGTTAAACTACTTCACCAATGATCTACTTGTATCTAGGCCTATAGACATTATTTGTGCATTAATAGGTGTAACCTTAAAGAGGGATTATGGTACTAAGTGTACTGTGTGTTGCTCTGCCAGACACACAACAAGAATAGAGCAGTCTAGAGTTATGTATAGTAGAGTCCATTCAGCAATGAGCAATGAGTACTGTTCTGTATTGTACAGTGTCGTCCTCTGGAGGCACAGTGGAGTGATGCTTTCTGACACAGTGCTCCTGGATCATCTCCTGCAGTAGCCTGTACAGGCTCTCTGAACACAGCCCATTAAGCCTCTGTCTGCAGGTCCCTCTCAGTCTGGATTAAAACAACATAATCTCAGTCATTTAAAGCGATTCACACAACACGCACCCACACACAGAGTAGTCCAAGTCCATAACATGGTCTTAAATAGCAACAACAACTCTAGTAGTGTAATAACACAACAACAATGTCATTGTTTAAAGTAGAACCACAATTGTATTATTATGAGAGGGACAAATTAATACTCTTGGATGCACCAGAATCTTTAAATGCGGTCCTGAGACATGTACTTTATAGTAATCGGTTAATTCTTACAATCAGGCTTGAGAGAGCAAAGTTTTGAGCACATGAGGATGATAAGTTGTTTGTGTGTAATACCTTCTCCAGCTCTCTCTTCAGTGTAACAGTAAGGCTGAGGCGGTCCACATGCTGTGACAGCGTTACCAGGAGCTTGCAGAATAGAGGATTCTCGGTCAGGCCTTCTGTCAGCTGACACAGTGGGAATGAGGGGAGGACATGAAAGACAAGTTGTTACTGGTTACAGGTAAAAACATTCATAATGATAGCAGTCAAAGGTTTGGACACACCTACTCATTCAAGGGTTTTTCTTGACCTTTACTATTTTCTACATTGTAGAATAATAGTGAAGACATAAAAACTATGAAATAACACATATGGAATCATGTAGTAACCCAAACAAATTTTAAACAAAGGTAAAAAAAAATAATAATAAACGGTGTGGGGATGCTTTGCTGATGCACACTCTTGACATTCTCTCACTTCATGAGGTGGTCACCTGGAATGATTTTCCAACAGCCTTGAAGGAGTTCCCACATATGCTGAGCATTTGTTGGCTGCTTTTCATTCACTCTGCAGTCCAACTCATCCCAAACCATCTCAATTGGTTTGAGGTCGGGTGATTGTGATTGTGGAGGCCAGGTCATCTGATGCAGCACTCCATCACTCTCCTTCTTGGTCAAATAGCCCTTATACAGCCTGGAGGTGTGTTGGCCCCAGCAAGTCTCTTCTTCTTATTGGTGTCCTTTAGTAGTGGTTTCTTTGCAGCAATTTGGCCTGATCCACTCAGTCTCCCCTGAACAGTTAATGTTGAGATGTGTCTGTTATTTGAATTCTGTGAAGCATTTATTTGGGCTGCAATCTGAGGTCCAGTTAACTCAAATGACCTTATCCTCTGCAGCAGAGGTAACTCTGGGTCTTCCGTTTCTGTGGCGGTCCTCATGAGAGCCAGTTTCATCATAGCGCTTGATGGTTTTTGCAACTGCACTTGAAGAAAAATTCAAAGCTCTTGAAATGTTCCGTATTGACTGATATTCATGTCTTAAAGTAATGATGGACTGTCGTTTCTCTTGTATTATTTGAGCTGTTCTTGCCATAATATGGACTTGGTCTTTTACCAAATAGAGCTATCTTCTGTATACCCCCCCTACCTTGTCACAACACAACTGATTGGCTCAAACGCATTAAGAAGGAAATAAATTCCACAAATTAACAAGGCACACCTGTTAATTGAAATGCATTCCAGGTGACTACCTCATGAAGCTGGTTGAGATAATGGCAAGAGTGTGCAAAGCTGTCATCTAAAAGTCTTTGCTAGGTAAAGCCCCGCCTTATCTCAGCTCACTGGTCACTATAGCAGCACCCACCCGTAGCACGCGCTCCAGCAGGTATATTTCACTGGTCACCCCCAAAGCCTATTCCTACTTTGGCTGCCTTAACTCCCTCACTAACTTTAAGCACCAGCTGCCAGAGCAGCTCACAGATCACTGCACCTGTACATAGCCCATATGTAAATAGCCCAACTACCTCATCCCAATACTGTTATTTATTTTTGCTCCTTTGCACCCCAGTATCACTACTTGCACATTTATCTTCTGCACATCTATCACTCCAGTGTTTAATTGCTAAATTGTAATTATTTTGCCACTATGGCCTATGTATTGCCTTACATCCCCTATCTTACCTCATTTGCACACACTGTATATAGACTTTTTTTTCCTATTGTGTTATTGACTGTATGTTTGTTTATTCCATGTGTAACTCTGTTGTTGTTTGTGTCACACTGCTTTGCTTTATCCTGGCCAGGTCGTGGTTGTAAATGAGAACTTGTTCTCAACTAGCCTAACCTGGTTAAATAAAGGTGAAATACATATATATTTTTAAGCTGTCAAGGCAAAGGGTGGCTACTTTGAAGGATCTCAAATATAAAATATATTTTGATTTGTTTAACACTTTTTTGGTTACATGTTCCATATGTGTTATTTCATAGTTTTGATGTCTTGACTATTATTCAAACTTTTGACTGCTACTGTATGGTTTGAGGCATGATACGACACCCCCAGGATTTAACACTACACACTAAGACTTCTCAAACATTTTCTTAACAAACAGTTTAGATAGGACGTCTAGAAAGAGGGCAATGTACACTGTTGTGTAATGTTAGCTCATTTAGTTACTAACAATGACATTGACATCAGAAATAGGCTGACACTTTACTTTTAGAATACCTTGTTGATGCAAGTTGTATCCTTTTCCCAGTGATCGAACCCTCGCAGAATCACGAGTGGACATCAGTTGACCAAAGCCCCTTACTCACTTGACATACAAAGGCGCTCGTGGATGAACGTAGCGCTACCACGATCATAAAAAAATGATATGATACAGGTCTACGGTTATCAAAAGTACACAAAACTAGCCTAGAAATCTTTGGTGAGCTGGCTAGCTGTGCCGTCGTATGCTGATAAAGATAACGTAAACTGTATGTCACCTGATAAACGGTTTCGTTGCAATTTAACAGAAGATAGGCAGCTACTGTTAAACAGATTGTAACGGTTGTTTACACAAGTGGTGGGCACAACAAATTGACGATATCAGGGTCATCACTAGTTACCACAGCCACAAAGTCATAAACCTAGCCTATTTCTACAATTTATCTGCTTAAAATGTGATTTTAAACCTAACTCTATACTTACCACACTACCTTATGCCTCACCTTAAATACAATTTTACAAAATGTTTCATTCATTTTTACGATTTGGCCAATTCTGAGTTTGTGGCTGTGCTATCTAATGGAACGCCGCTATCGGCGATTACCCCGCCTCTGTAAACAGTCTGCTGATTGGTTAATGCGGTAGAAAAGGAAGACAAATCTTTTAGAACAGGGTCCGTGCTAATAGGGATCCTTGGGACGTCACAACCACCCCACATCCTAACCCCTACCGTTACCGAACGTTGAGAAAATAATTGGCCCAAGGCAAAAACCTATTTCCGACCCCTTATTTACACTATTCTAGTTAACGGGTATGGGGGGAGGGCGTGGTCTCATATGAGATTCTATACAGGAAATAAATTAAATCTACTTTCACCCCCTGCCTGACCCTAACGTCCCAAGGATTCCAGATAGCACAGATCCTTAAGTACACTTTACCTGATGTAACAACTAACTTTGATTACCTTTTTTTTTATACACACAGATACAGACAGATCATTTGGCTTTTGCCTACCATCATCATGTTATACAATTCACTATATGGCACTGGTTTTAGTTCACTACTTCCCTTGCACAAGTATTAGGGTTTACTGTAATGTAGTACAATTTAGATTACAGTTGTACTGAAATTGGAAAATGACCCCCAAATGACTGTCAATTCAATGCACCAACTACATTTCTTTGTATGACACCGGCATTTCACGTAATTGGGACTTGACACATTGACACCTAACCTATCAGCGTCGCACAGTAAAGCATGAATCATGACGTTCACTTGACCAAACGTGTGCAAATCAGCAGCGGCCAGCATGTCTGGTGCTGCCAATGAACGCGTTCCAACGAACTGCTGTCTGGCCAATGGGAAGCCTCCACGATGGGGAAGAAGTGACGGCTTATATACTGAGAGCACCGTTCATTAAACATTATTTTACAGACTCACAATCGTAGGGGTTTCTGAAGAACACAGGCTGTGAAGCAAATAACTTCCGTTGAGATAAATCCCAAAGGAAGACTCCATCGAATTATTTACAAAGGTATGTGAATTAAACGCAAGTTAGCTCAAAATAAAGATTCAATTTTACATAAATGCCAGAGGGAGCTTTTTTGGGGGGGCTAGTTTCCTGTTTAACTGAAGTTAGCTAGCTGACCAGCAGGTTATCCAGAAATTAAATGGAACATTTAACTAATTTATATCTAAACATGGAGATTGCTTAACAACAGTTTAGCTACCCTTTTAAATTCTGTCTTTCGTCAGCTAGTTAACGTTAGCCATCATGCTTGAAAAAGGTCAGCCAGTTTGGTAGCTAAGTTACCTCGCTAGCTTGCACGCCTTTTGAAACCGGTGTCTCCACTTGGTCAAGCAGCATCAGCAGCTAACTAACCACTAGCTCTAGTTTAAATCCCTATTATATGGCGATGTTAGCTAGCCAACCACTAGATATTCGTTTTTTTTTTTTTTAAACAAAAAAAACATCGCCAAATGTTTTAATTACCAAATGTAATGTTGGCTTCATTTGGGCACATTTATTACCGGTAGTCTTGTGCGCCACCCATTAACTCTAAGTTTGTTAGCATGTGGGCTACCCTCGGTCTGGCCTAGGAGTCTACACACACCAGTATGCACCGTCATGTCTGCATCAGAGGGCCAAATTAACTCCTTCCGTTTGATGTACAAGGATGAACTAGGCAACAACATTTATAGTGTCTTGACTTTCTCTTTTTGACAGTACTTCAGTTGCGTGAACAGACACAGAATAGAGATGAGGCTTTTGTGCATGGTTCTGCTGGTCGCCAGCAGTGTTTTTGCCGATGATGAAGACAAGCGGGAAAGCGTGGGAACCGTGGTTGGCATCGACTTGGGGACCACCTATTCCTGGTAAGCATTTTGTAATGAATAGCAAATGTAATCTTAGGTCTCATACTCTCAATCATTTGGCTAAAGGACTCTAGTGTATCATGTGATATAGTTGATACTTTCCATGGGTCTCACCTATATGCTTCTTTTTTTCCAGTGTTGGTGTGTTCAAGAATGGCCGCGTTGAGATCATTGCCAACGACCAGGGAAACCGCATCACTCCATCCTATGTGGCCTTCACCGCAGAGGGGGAGCGTTTAATCGGTGACGCCGCCAAGAACCAGCTCACCTCCAACCCCGAGAACACAGTTTTTGATGCCAAGAGACTGATTGGCCGTGCCTGGACTGATTCTGCTGTACAGCATGACATCAAGTACTTCCCCTTCAAGGTGAGCCCAAACTAACACACCCCCTGCCCTAATCTCCTGAAGCACTCACTATGCAAATAATATACTACTTATTCAGCATGTAACTATGCTGAAGTAGCTCTGAAATTGTTTTTAGAGGAGAAATGCTTAATGGTGACTACTTAAATCTTTTAGGTTATCGAGAAGAAGAGCAAGCCCCATATTCAGGTGGACATCGGTGGAGGTCAGCTCAAGACCTTCGCTCCAGAGGAGATCTCTGCCATGGTTCTCACCAAGATGAAGGAAACCGCAGAGGCTTACCTGGGAAAGAAAGTGACACACGCTGTGGTCACTGTCCCCGCCTACTTCAATGACGCCCAGCGTCAGGCCACCAAGGATGCTGGAGTCATCGCCGGCCTGAATGTCATGAGGATCATCAATGAACCGTAAGTGTGTTGGTCTTCACAATGCAGAAACTGAATCAACATTAGAATGACTGGCCCAATATTTATTTAAATCACTGCAAATATATGCCAAGACCGTGCTGGTTACATCTGTTTCCGCCCTCTATTCCAGAACTGCAGCTGCCATCGCCTACGGCCTGGACAAGAAGGACGGTGAGAAGAACATCCTGGTGTTCGACCTGGGCGGCGGCACCTTTGATGTTTCCCTCCTGACCATCGACAACGGCGTGTTTGAGGTAGTCGCCACCAACGGCGACACCCACTTGGGAGGAGAGGACTTTGACCAGCGTGTCATGGAGCACTTCATCAAGCTGTACAAGAAGAAGACCGGTAAGGACGTGCGCAAGGACAACCGTGCTGTGCAGAAGCTGCGTCGTGAGGTGGAGAAGGCCAAGAGAGGCCTGTCTGCCCAGCACCAGGCTCGCATTGAGATTGAGTCCTTCTTTGACGGAGAGGACTTCTCAGAGACCCTGACCCGTGCCAAGTTTGAGGAGCTCAACATGGTAAGTTGGTTCTAATGACCATAAAACAGTGACACTGCTGGCCCATTGATCTTGGAACATCCAATTCAAATTGAAAACGCATTCATGGAACCTCTTTTTAATTTGCCATTTGTATTACTTGTCTATCAGGACCTGTTCCGTTCCACCATGAAGCCCGTGCAGAAGGTGATGGAGGACTCTGACTTGAAGAAGACCGACATTGATGAGATTGTCTTGGTGGGTGGCTCTACCCGTATCCCCAAGGTCCAGCAGCTGGTGAAGGAATTCTTTAATGGCAAGGAGCCCTCTAGGGGCATCAACCCTGACGAGGCTGTGGCCTATGGCGCTGCCGTGCAGGCTGGAGTGCTGTCTGGAGAGGAGGACACAGGTGGGTCTTGGTCCATGTGCTTACGCCATGCACTATGCTAAGTTAAGGCTATACCCTGAGGTATCTTCATATTTCATTATTTATACATAAGGAAATGTAGGCTAGTTGGTTAGATTTTAAACCAAACAATGGATACCTACAGGTCATAATAGACATAAAATATCAGTGGTGTTCCTATCACAGCAGTTACATTTTGATCACAACTAATGGTTTCCTGTCTTGTCCATCAGGTGACCTGGTTCTTCTGGATGTGTGCCCCCTGACCTTGGGTATTGAGACTGTGGGAGGAGTCATGACCAAGCTGATCCCCAGAAACACTGTGGTGCCAACCAAGAAGTCCCAGATCTTCTCTACCGCCTCTGACAACCAGCCCACTGTCACCATCAAAGTTTACGAGGGTATGTTCCTTTGATTAATCGCTGCCCCTTGTTGCTACATCCATAAATGGTGTTTTACACAGTAAAGAATGACAAGATTGGATCTGTTTTAAAATTCTGCTTCTCTCCATCCAGGTGAGCGTCCCCTGACCAAAGACAACCACCTGCTGGGAACCTTCGACCTGACTGGCATCCCCCCTGCACCTCGTGGTGTGCCCCAGATCGAGGTCACCTTCGAGATTGATGTCAACGGCATCCTGCGTGTCACAGCTGAGGACAAGGGAACAGGCAACAAGAACAAGATCACCATCACCAATGACCAGAACCGTCTGACTCCCGAGGACATTGAGCGCATGGTCAACGATGCTGAGCGCTTCGCCGATGAGGACAAGAAGTTGAAGGAGCGCATTGATGCCCGCAACGAGCTTGAAAGCTATGCCTACTCGCTCAAGAACCAGATCGGCGACAAGGAGAAGCTGGGTGGTAAGCTGTCAGCCGAGGACAAGGAAACCATAGAGAAAGCAGTAGAGGAGAAGATTGAGTGGATGGAGTCTCACCAAGAGGCTGAGCTGGAGGACTTCCAGGCAAAGAAGAAGGAGCTGGAAGAGGTGGTGCAGCCGATCGTCAGCAAGCTTTACGGAAGTGCAGGTGGACCCCCGCCTGAGGGAGGAGAAGAAGAGGGAGAGGCAGATCAGGGTGACAAGGATGAGTTGTAAGGCTGTCTGGAGTGGCACAGATGTACATATTGGACATAAAATGTTAAGAAAAGGGGCTGCAAAAAACGCAACCATGAATCTGCTGGAAAGACTTGTGAAATATTGTTTCAACGTGAGGGACGTTCTCTTCGCTGAGTGGCGGAGGTATACTAGTCGGCCTGTTCGAGGCTCGCTGCTGTTCTCAGGCAGTTTGAAAATGAGTTCTCTAGGGGGAGGGTTTAGTGGGGTGGGTGCTAGACTGGGGTTTCTGGGTGAATGGGTAACATGTTCACAAGCAATGTTAACAAGTTATTTATTGAATCTGGTCATTGTAGAAAATACTTTCTACTGTAAAGACATTGAAATAAATGTTTGATACAAATGTCTTTGATTTGTCTCTGATATTATTCTGCATCAATTTACACCTGTGTAATCATATGTTAATGAGACACCACAACGGCCGTTGGCTGTGTGCAGCGGGTGGACGTCCTATTGCCTCTGACCACAGAACATCGACTCATTTTCTGTAAATTTTCAAACTATTCCATGTTTAAAATGCATGTAACTGTGAGGTATGAATTGGGGGTCTGCACCATAATACCATCTGTGACCGCCTCAATGGCACTGCCCATGCTATCCATTTTGAAGTTGTCAATTTGCTGATTTCCCTCCTGACAAACTGATTGGATATAACTTCAGGAGGGATCAGCTAATGTAGTTTAACATCCCACACAGTTGACTACATAAATGTTAAGCGCTCTATGGCAGGGCTCTCCAACCCTCTTCCTGGAGAGATACCTTCCTGTAGATTTTCACTCCAACTACACTTAACCAAGTGCAGTTTATCCAGCTAATTATTAGGACTGTTGCTCTCCAGGAACAGGGTTGGAGAATCCTGCTCTATGGCCTGTGTGCATCTGCCATGCAACACCATTTTTTGCATAGCTACTTGTAGTTCTGTATGTATGTGGGGTGTAAATTAAGCTCTACTGGCACTGAACCAACATCTGATCAGTTTGACACTGGATTTATTTGAAAAATGTGGTGCTAAAATGAACTGCAACAATTAAACATACAGGCACATAAACACGGTATTTCCCAGAGCAGTAGCTATCAAGGTCACGTTAAGACAGTTACAACACAGTCACTGTGTATGACCCCCTGAGTGTCCATCCCTCCAAACACAAATGCCAGCTGTACGGTCCCTGACGCTGAGGAGCTCTGGGCCTGGTCTCTCTCTCCACTGGTGTGCTCAGGCCTTACTCTCCAGGGTAGGACACACATGGAGTGGTCCAGTCTGTTGGGTGGCATGTTCCCTTCAAACCTCAACAGGGTCCAGCGCTGTTTGTCTGCACAGGATAAGAGAAACAAAATCCTCAAGGTGCATTAGTATCCCAAAACAGTATGGCTGTCAGGAAATATTCTCTCCAGGATAGATACAACAGTGACTTGTGTGGCAATTATTACATCTGAAAGTAGAGAAACATGACACAGAGAACTTGGATGGAAAATTGCAGCCAATGTTGCCACATCTTCAATTTAAGCCTGATAGAAAGTGTGTGCCCTCAGGTCTGGAGGTAGGCAGAAGTCATTCCAATACCTTGGAATAAAAATGCCCCTTCAGTGGCTCCAATAGCCGACCAATCAGCCTGTTACCAACACTTAGTAAAGTTTTGGAAAAAATTGTGTTTGACCAGATACAATGCTATTATACAGTAAACACATTCAACCACAGCACTTAGATGATTGGCTGAGAGAAATTGATGATAAAAAGATTGTGGGGGCTGTTTTGTTAAGACTTCAGTGAGGCTTTTGACATTATCGATCATATTCTGCTGCTGGAAAAATGTATGTGTCATGGCTTTACACCCCCTGCTACATTGTGGATAAAGAGTTACCTATCTAACAGAACACAGAGGGTGTTCTTTAACTTCTCTAGGGTAGGGGGCAGCATTTGGAATTTTGGATGAAAAGCATGCCCAAATTAAACTGCCTTCTACTCAGGCCCAGAAGATAGGATATGCATATAATTAGATTTGGATAGAAAACACTCAAAAGTTTCCAAAACTGTTAAATTAATGTCTGTGAGTATAACAGAACTAATTTGGCAGTGAAAACCTGAGAAAAATCCATTCAGGAAGTAGGATTTGTTTGTTGTAGTTTTCTATTCAATGCCATTACAGTATCCATTGACTTAGGACTCAAATTGCAGTTCCTATGCCTTCCACTAGATGTCAACAGTCTTTAGAAATGGTTTCAGGCTTGTATTCTGAAAAATGAGGGAGTAAAAGCAGTCTGAATGAGTGGACCCTGCTGTGTCACAGAGCTTTTTCATGCGCACGACCGAGAGAGTGCCTTTCTTATTGACCTTTTATATTGACGAGGTTAATGTCCAGTTGAAATATTATTGATTATTTAGGCTAAAAACAACCTGAGGAGTGAATATAAACATCGTTTGACATGTTTCTATGAACTTTCCGGATACATTTTTGATTTTTTTTGTCTGCCTGTTGTGACTGCGTTTGAGCCTGTGGATTACTGAAGAAAACGCGCAAACAAAACAGAGGTTTTCGGATATAAAGAGAGACTTTATCGAACAAAAAGAACATTTATTGAATAAATGAATGTCATCTGAGTGCAACCATATGAAGATCATCAAAGGTAAGTGATTCATTTTATCTCTATTTCTAACTTGTGTAACTCTTCTACTGGTTACTGTTTGTTACTGTTTGTAATGTTTGTAATGATTTGTCTGCTGGGCTATGTACTCAAATAATTGTAAGGTATGCTTTCGCAGTAAAGCATTTTTGAAATCTGACACCGTGGTTCGATTCACAAGAAGTTAATCTTTAAACCTATGTAAAATAGTTGTATCTTTTCTGAATTTTTATAATGAGTATTTCTGTATTTGAATTTGGCGCTCTGCAATCTCACTGGATTTTGGCCAGGTGGGATGCTCCCGTATACCCTAGAGGGGTTAATGGAAGCCTCTCCAACATAATCCAGGTAGAATCAGGAATTCCCCAGGGCAGCTGTCTAGGGCCCTTACTTTTTTCAATCTTTACTAATGACATGCCACTGGCCTTGAGCAAAGCCAGTGTCTCTATGTATCCGGATGACTCAACACTATACACGCCAGCTACTACAGCGACTGAAATGACTGCAACACTTAACAAAGAGCTGCAGTTCATTTCAGAATGTGTGGCAAGGAATAAGTTAATCCTAAATAATTCAAAAACTAAAAGCATTGTATTTGGGACAAATCATTCACTAAGCCCTAGACCTCAACTAAATCTTGTAAATCATGTGGAAATTGAGCAAGTTGAGGTGACTAAACTGCTTGAAGTAACCCTGGATTGTAAATTGTCATGGTCAAAATATATTAATACAACAGTAACTAAGATTGGGAGAAGTCTGTCCATAATAAAGTGCTGCTCTGCCTTAACAGCACTATCAACAAGGCAGGTCCTACAGGCCATAGTTTTGTCGCACCTGGACTACTGTTCAGTCGTGTGGTCAGGTGCCACAAAGAGGGACTTAGGAAATTGCCATTGGCTCAGAACAGGGTAGCATGTCTGGCCCTAGGATGTACAGAGAACAAATATTAATAATATGCATGTCAATCTCTCTTGGCTCAAAGTAGAGGAGCGATTGACTTCATCACTACTTGTCCAGAACAGACTGTGGGAGGCACACAGTACTACATAGAGGCTTGACTACATGGAACTCTATTCCACATCAGGTAACTGATGCAAGCAGTATAATCAGATTGAAAAAAAAACAGACAAAACTACACCTTATGGAACAGCGGGGACTGTGAAGCAACATAAACATAGAGGCAGCACATGTACACACACGTACACATGGATTTTGTGTTGTATATATGTGGTAGTGGAGTATGGGCCTGAGGGCACGCACTTAGTGTGTTGTGAAATCTGTTTTGAATGCATTGTAATGTTTTTAAAATGGTATAACGGCCTTCATTTTGCCAGACCTTGGCAGCAGCTAATGGGGATCCAGAATAAATACCACATTCATTAAACATTCCAAAGTAGATATTTTTGGCCTCACCACACTGAAATCTGTACATTGCATTGCTGGCCCCTTCTGGGGTCATCCCTCCAAAGATGTAGATGTTCTTTCCGAGGGCCACAGCCGAGTGGGCAGCCACCCCCGGGGGTATGTCTCCTTTGGCTTGGACCTTCTCCCACTTCATACTGCCTAGATAAAGTGTAGCACTAAATAGTTAACAGAACCAGAATGAGAGATTTCACTGGAACTACATTTGAGTCATTTAGCAGACTTCCAATTAGTGCATTCATCTTAAGATAGCTAGGTGAGACAACATCACAATCGTATCAAGTACATTTTCCCTCAACAAACTATTTATCAGCAAAATCAGTGATAGTAGGAAAACACAAGTGCCCTTTTTGTAGGGAGAGGAGCATCGGGAAAGTTATTTAAGATACTCTTCAAAGAGGTAGGGTTTCAGACGTTTTCGGAAGATGGGCAGGGACTTCGCTTTCCTGACTTTAGGGGGAAGTTTGTTCCACCATAGAGCCCCATAGTGGAGGTGTCATAACACCCATAAAACCTAGTGGTCAAACAGGGAAATGGTTCCAATCGTTTTTCCACCATTCATTTTTCCCATAGGGGATTTTAGAAAAACATCAAATAAGGGCTGTTTCTTGTGAAGGCTTACCCTGGTGACAGTTTGCTAACCATGTAAATCTCGAGCTGACTTTTATCAATATATTCAGCTCTATTTATTCTGATTCAAAAATGCTAATTAGCATCAAAGTAGACTTCATGCAAAACTACAAATCCCTGCACGTCATCTCTAGCTGACACCTTTGCCAACAGGTATTGTGTCAATTTAAAACTTGCAGTTTTAAACAGTTCACAGAATTGAAAGAAATGTAGCCATTATATTCATTACTACATTTAGCTAACATGAGATAGTTATTCCAGAGATTCTGAGCTTTGCCTTGATTCGCCAGTCTCCCCCAGATCATCATGGCATTTGTAGTTCTTTATGATAGCCACATTAGCAGTCATTTAGCATTTCATTTTTGGGTGGTAAATACAGGCAAATATGATATAAAAGTCACCCTGTCCTAGAGAGATTAACACAGTTATCAAAACGTCTCGCCGGGGTAAGTCTACAATGAAACAGCCCTTATTTGAAGTGTTTCTAAAATCCCCTATGGGAAAAATTAATGGAGGAAAATTGATTAGAACCATTTCCCTGTCTGACCGTTAGGTTTTATAAATATTATGACTCATACTGTGGTACTCTATTGGGGTGCCAGGACAGAGAAGAGCTTTGACTGGGCTAAGCTGGAGCTGCCCGCCCGTAGGGGTGGGAGGGCCAAGAGACTAGAGGTGGGGGAACAAAGTGCTCGGGTTGGTATGTAGGGTTTGAGCATAGCCTGAAGGTAAGAAGGGGTAATCCCCTTTGCTGCTCCTTATGCAAGCACCAGGGTCTTGAAGATGATGCGAGCTTCGACTGGAGGCCATTCCATTCTATTCTATTGTGTCCTTTATTTCAACAGAGGAAACAATAAAATACACCTAAAGCAGGATCAAGTTCTTCATGTGTGTGACTGACTTGAATACTTACTGGTGTCTAGAGAGTAGATGTCGCTGTAGAACTTCTCTCCTGCCATGCCTCCATGGATATAGATTTTGGGTCCTACCGCAGTCACCACGTGGCCTTGTCTTACAGGGGGATGTCTGCCCTGTGTGTCTGGCTGAGACCAGGTGCAGGAAACTAAAAATGGAGACAGAGGAAAACACAAAATATCTCCTCCTCACTCTAAATTCAGTTGGTACTTTCTGAAATTTAACTTTAAAGGCTGAATTTGGCCAACAAGCTTGTTGCCTCTAACTACTGAGCTTTTGATACACATTTGGGCTGGTTCCTCTGTAACTGCTGTGTGAATGTGTTGTATTGGCAGACTGATTCATGCGTATTCAACCTGTATCGAAGACGTGAAGGTTGGGGTCCGAGACAGGTGTGGCCCCTGAGTCCCCTCCAGAGAAGACAAACAGTCGGTCCCCGACGCTGGCTGAGTTAGTGTGATACGTCCTGGGACAGGGGGGCGTCCCTTTCACCTCTACACCCTTCCACAATCCACCGTCTGGAAACATAGCAACACAAAACCTCAGAAGACTAAAAGGTATGGGACATTGCTCAGAGCCAGACATGATATGAAGGAGATTGTTACTCTGCAAACACAGCTACTTGACATAATCATTAACTGTTCTATGATACTACGCTCTACAATAATCCACGCAACACATTCTGTTAGATCTATATCTCCCGACTTAGCTACAACAATGTATTAAAATCACACTATACAAATCTCCATACCTGTGAGTTGTAGGTTCTGGACACAGTTGCGGTTGCCACTCTGCTGTGCCCCAGCGAACACCCACAGGCTCTGTGGACAGCTCTCAGGGACAAAGCTGCAGTGTTCATACCGTGCCTCCAGACCCTCCCATTCAGGAATGTCCCACTCGTGACTGTCTGATAGGGTGAGAGGGACAAACATGGAACTGTCAGTCAAAGACTATATCAGAACAGATTGACGTTATTGGTAAGATAATGAGTTGACTCATTGATATGAAATAAAACATTGAAATGATGTGAAACACAATAAAGAGACAGGTGCCAGGCATAATATTGTCTTGATGTGACATTTTGTCTTTACCCAGGTTTATGACATGGGATTCTGAAAAGCTGCCATTAGGGTTGGCTCCTCCTATGATCAGGACTTTCCCCTTGCCATCATCCTCAGAGGGGATGTATATACAGGTGTGGCCCACACTAACTCCTGGACCACCTCCTCTGGGTATCATAGCATACCTGGGGACAAAGACAGGAACACCATGTCATGAATAGCAGAATTGAAAGTCTAGTATAACTTCATCCTAGTTTGTTGAACTGTATGTGTATTTACCACAGTCCTGCTCGTGGTTTATCCTCTGGATCCAGCACAGGAAGTAATTCCATTTTTCTGTGGGAGGCATCCATTCAGATGATCAGTTACAATGATGATCAGATCAGCTCAGGCATAAACCGAACCATTGTGTCCACTAACATTCTGGGGGAGAAAATGCTGCTGCCGTTGTAAAATTAGGCTAGAAGGGATCTCGCGAGGTCATCCTTCCATAATCTCGTCTCGTTGCACAA
Source organism: Oncorhynchus tshawytscha (assembly GCF_018296145.1). Lineage (NCBI taxonomy): Eukaryota > Metazoa > Chordata > Actinopteri > Salmoniformes > Salmonidae > Oncorhynchus > Oncorhynchus tshawytscha. Next base: position 22,796,648 of record NC_056461.1, read on the forward strand.
ATAGAAGGTGACATTTATTTGGCTAGGCTGCTGGATGTACCATGCCACACTGGGAAAGTTAATAATCTAAGGAAGACAGATGACAGTTAATTAGCTAACTGATTTTATAAAGCATGAAATCAGAAGCTAACAGTATCGTAGATAGGAAGTTCATTCGCTCACTCACCCACGTTCGAAGGCTCAGTGTTATCTGTTGCACGTCGTTTAGCTGTTATTTCAATTATATGATGTATAATATAGCTACATTAATCAATATAAAGACATGTTGACGGTTTAGCTGCACGAAAATATGTACTAGCTGCTTTCCCAACTAGCTAACAACAAAATGTCGTGTCCGCGCGTAAACGACGTAACAGCGTTGTCGTCATGGATATTGCGCAGGTGTGTGTGTGCTGTGCCAATGTGTCCACACGAGGTCACTGTTGTTGCAGGACTAAATATCCCAACACGCACATTACCCAAGAGGATGACTGGGAGGACTACTAATAGAGAGACTGGGAAGATGCCTGCCAGGGAGCTTGGGAACATTGCTTGCATCCGCTATGACATAATCATTGCCCACCCTCCCACCCAAAAGTCTGGAAGTGGTGAGAGAGCTCCAGCCCCACATCACACTATTACACTCACAAGTGCCTGATTGCCAAATAAAGTTATTTTCTTGCTTTGTTATTTTTTTCTCTGTCAATATTATGAATATCTCAGATAAGCTACCAAGTAAACTTCCAAAGATGGACCATATTAATATATGTAGCCTTAGAAATAACATTAATTTATTGACTATATCTGAGACTTAGATCATTAATTTGATAATACATTAGTAGTGAAACAGGGAGTAGCGATACCCCCACCCCCCTTTTGCCCTCAGAACAGCCTCAATGTGTCTTGCCCATTCATTCTCAGAATGGCACACATACACAATCCATGTCTCAATTGTCCCAAGGCTTAAAAATCCTTCTTTCACCTGTCTCCTCTTTATCTACACCGATTGAAGTGGATTCAACAAGCGACATCAATAAGGTATCATACTGTAGCTTTCACCTGGATTCACCTGGTCAGTCTATGTCATGGAAAGAGCAAGTGTTCTTAGTATTTTGCATACTCAGTGTATAGCTTTGACAGACATACGTACTTGCAATTCCAATGTAACACAATTACACTTTAACTCAGTCTTTTCACTTTAAAATGTCATATAGTCATATATGTCATATAGTCATATAACATTTTTGAAAAACAAATTTGGTGGAAGAACTGTGCAGATGCAAACATTGGTATAGATACTTCAGTGTATGTGTATACACTATCGTTCAAAAGTCTTGGGTCACTTAAAAATGTTCTTGTTTTTTAAAGAAAAACATTTTTTTGTCCATTAAAATAACATCAAATTGATCAGAAATACAGTATATACATTGTTAATGTTGTAAATGACTATTGTAGCTGGAAACTGCTGATTTTTTATGGAATATCTACATAGGCGTACGGAGGCCCATTATCAGCAACCATCACTCCTGTGTTCCAATGGCACGTTGTGTTAGCTAATCCAAGTTTATCATTTTAAAAGGCTAATTGATCATTAGAAAACGCTGTTGCAATTATGTTAGCACAGCTGAAACCTTTTGTTCTGAATAAAAAAGCAATAAAACGGGCCTTCTTTAGACTCGTTGAGTATCTGGAGCATCAGCATTTGTGGGTTCGATTACAGGTTCAAAATGGCCAGAAACAAAGACTTTCTTCTGAAACTCGTCAGTCTATTATTGTTCTGAGAAATGAAGGCTATTCCATGCGAGAAATTGCCAAGAAACTGAAGATCTCGTACAACACTGTGTACTACTCCCTTCACAGAACAGAGCAAACTGGCTCTAACCAGAATAGAAAGAGGAGTGGGAGGCCCCGGTGCACAACTGAGCAAGAGGACAAGTACATTAGAGTGTCTAGTTAGAGAAACAGATGCCTCACAAGTCCTCAGCTGGCAGCTTCATAAAATAGTACCCGCAAAACACCAGTCTCAACGTCAACAGTGAAGAGGCGACTCCAGGATGCTGGCCTTCTCAACAATAGACTGACGAGTTTCAGAAGAAAGTTATTTGTTCTGGCCTCTGCCGTTTCCAACTACAATAGTAATTTACAACATTAACAAAGACTACATTGTATTTCTGATCAATTTGATCTTATTTTAATGGGCAAAAAATGTGCTTTCTTTCAAAAACAAGGACATTTCTAAGTGACCTAAACTTTTCATTGGTAGTGTATATACATATATATATATACATATATACAGTACCAGTCAAAAGTTTGGACACACCTACTCATTCAAGGGTTTTTCTTTATTTTTACTATTTTCTACATTGTAGAATAATAGTGAAGACATCAAAACTATGAAATAACACATATGGAATCCACATATGCTGAGCACTTGTTGGCTGCTTTTCCTTCACTCTGCAGTCAAACTCATCCCAAACCATCTCATTTGGGTTGAGATCAGGTGATTGTGGAGGCCAAGTCATCTGATGCAGAACTCCATCACTCTCCTTCTTGGTCAAATAGCCCTTACGCAGCCTGGAGGTGTGTTGGGTCATTGTCCTGTTGAAAATCAAATGATTGTCCCACTAAGCACAAACCAGGTGGGAAGGCGTGTCGCTGCAGAATGCTGTGGTGTGCCTTGAATTCTAAATAAATTACAGACAGTGTCACCAGCAAAGCACCTCCACACCATAACACCTCTTCCTCCATGCTTCATGGTGGGAACCACACACACGGAGATCATCCGTTCACCTACTCTGCAGTTAGAACCAAAAATCTCAAATTTGGACTCATCAGACCAAAGGACAGATTTCCACCAGACTAATGTCTGTTGCTCATGTTTCTTGGCCTAAGTCTCTTCTTCTTACTGGTGTCCTTTAGTAGTGGTTTCTTTGCAGCCATTCGACCACGAAGGCCTGATTCACGCAGTCTCCTCTAAACAGTTGATGTTTAGATGTGTCTGTTACTTGAACTCTGTGAAGCTGCCACACCCTGATCTGTTTCACCTGTCCTTGTTATTGTCTCCACCCCCTCCAGGTGTCGCTTGTTTTCCCAGTGTATTTATCCCTGTGTTTCCTGTCTCTCTGTGCCAGTTCGTCTTGTATGTTCCAAGTCAACCAGCGGGTTTCCCGTATTCCTTCTATTCTCCTTTTTCTAGTCCTCCCGGTTTTGACCCTTGCCTGTTTCTGGACTTTGTACCCGCCTGCCTGACCTTTCTGCCTGCCTTGACCCCGAGCCTCTCTGTACCTCCTGGACTCTGAACTGGCTTTGACCTTTTGACTGTCTCCGACCATTCTCTTGCCTATTCCTTTTTGGATGATTAAACATCTTAAACTCCAACCATCTGCCTCATGTGTCTGCATCTGGGTCTCGCCTTGTGTCATGACAGAAGCATTTATTTGGGCTGGTAACTCTAATGGACTTATCCTCTGCAGCAGAAGTAACTCAGTGTCTTCCTTTCCTGTGGCGGTCCTCATGAGAGCCAGTTTCATCATAGTGCTTGATGATTTTTGCGACTGTATTTGAAGAAACATTCAAAGTTCTTGAAATGTTCCCAGATAGACTGACCTTCATGTCTTAAAGTAATGATCGACTGTCGTTTCTCTTTGCTTATTTGATTTGATTAACACTTTTTTAGTTGCTACATGATTCCATATGTGCTATTTCATAGTTTAATGTCGTCACTATTCTACAGTGTAGAAAATAGTAAAAATAAATAAGAACCCTTGAATGAGTAGGTGTGTATGTATACAGTTGAAGTCTGAAGCTTCCATACACTTTAGCCAAATACATTTAAACTCAGTTTTTCACAATTCCTGACATTTCATCCGAGCAAAAGTTCCCTGTCTTAGGTCAGTTAGGATCACCACTTTATTTTAAGAATGTAAAATGTCAGAATAATAGAGAATGAGAGAATGATTTACTCCAGCTTTTAGTTCCTTCATCACATTCCCAGTGGGTCAGAAGTTTACATACACTCAATTAGTATTTGGTAACATTGCCTTTAAATTGTTTAACTTGGGTCAAACATTTTGGGTAGCCTTCCACAAGCTTCCCACAATAAGTTGGGTGAATTTTGGCCAATTCCCCCTGACAGAGCTGGTGTAACTGAGTCAGGTTTGTAGGCCTCCTTGCTCGCACATCCTTTTTCAGTTTTGCCCACAAATGTTCTATGGGATTGAGGTCAAGGCTTTGGGATGGCCACACCTTGACTTTGTTGTCCTTAAGCCATTTTGCCACAACTTTGGAAGTATGCTTGCGGTCATTGTCCATTTGGAAGACTATTTGCGACCAAGCTTTAACTTCCTGACTGATGTCTTAGGATATTCCTTCAATATATCCACATAAGTGTCCTTCCTCATGATGATATCTATTTTGTGAAGTGCACCAGTCCTTCCTGCAGCAAAGCACCCTCACAACATGATGCTGCCACCCCCGTGCTTCACGGTTGGGATGGTGTTCTTCGGCTTGCAAGGATCCCCCTTTTTCCTCCAAATGTAACGATGGTCATTATCGCAAAACAGTTTCATCAGACCAGAGGACATTTCCCAAAAAAGTATGATCTTTGTCCCCATGTGTAGCTGCAAACCGTAGTCTGCCTTTTTTATGGTGGTTTTGGAGCAGTGGCTTCTTCCTTGCTGAGCGGCCTTTCAGGTTATGTCAATATAAGACTTGTTTTACTGTGGATATAGATACTTTTGTACCTGTTTTCTCCAGCATCTTTACAAGGTCCTTTGCCGTTGTTCTGGGATTGATTTGCACTTTTCACACCAAAGTACGTTCATCTCTAGGAGACAGAACGCGACTCCTTCCTGAGCGGTATGACGGCTGCGTGGTCCCATGGTGTTTCCACTTGCGTACTATTGTTTGTACAGATGAACGTGGTACCTTCAGGCGTTTGGAAATTGCTCCCAAGGATGAACCAGACTTGTGAAGGTCTACAATTCTTGGCTGATTTCTTTTGATTTTCCTATGATGTCAAGCAAAGAGGCACTGAGTTTGAAGGTAGGCCTTGAAATACATCCACAGGTAAAACTTCCAATTGACTCACATGATGTAAATTAGCCTATCAGAAGCTTCTAAACCATGACATCACTTTCTGAAATTTTCCAAGATGTTTAAAGGCACAGTCAACTTAGTGTATGTAAACTTCTGATCCACTGGAATTGTGATACAGTGAATTATAAGTGAAATAATCTGTTTGTAAACAATTGTTGGAAAAATGACTTGTGTCATGCACACAGTAGATGTCCTAACAGACGGTTCTTTTGGGGTACAAGCCTGTTCTTTTGGGGTACTGCTATAGGCCACCAAGTGCCTATAGCAGTGCTTACAGTCAGTATCTGGATAATATGTGTGAAATGCTTGATAATGTGTGTGATGTTAACAGAGGTCTATTTTTTGGGTGACCTGAATATAGACTCGTATTCATTCTACTGTCCGCTCAAGGGAAAGCTTATCACTGTAACCAGTGCCTGTCATCTGGTTCAGGTTATTAATCAACCTACCAGGGTGTTTACAGACACTACAGGAAATACATCATCCATGTGTCATATAGCAGTTATGTCCAGAAAAGCCTAAATTCCAAAGACTAGGCCTAAAATAGTGTGTAAGAGATCATACACAATGTTTTGTAGATGTACGTATTTGGGGGGAGTTATGTGTGTAATGAGGAGCATCCAGACAACAGCACTTATGACATTGTTTTTTCAAATTATTGCTAAGCATGTGTGAAGGACGTCACGCGAGTACCACTCCCTCCTGATTTGGCTCACACCGAGGCTCTACTCAGGACCTTTGCTTTGCTATCACATGTGACTTCCCTCCTGAAGTCGTCTTTCCAGTCGCGTCACTCGAAAAGCTAGCTATTCACAGGTGCAAGTGGGGACACTTCAGGCTGGGGAGTAAGTTTCACACATTCCCATATGCTACATTCCCCCCTCTCAAACTTACTTAACTATCGATAGGGGTCATGGCACCGTTGTAAAGGACGTCACGCTGCTTGCTTAGCGAGTACCACTCCCTCCTGATTTGGCTCACACCGAGGCTCTACTCAGGACTGCTGCTTTGCTAGCCCGTGACCGCCTTCCTGAAGACGCCTTACCAGTCACGCCATGCAAAAGGCTGGCTATATGCTGGTGCAAGTGGGGACACTTTAGGCTAAGGAGTAAGTTTCACACATCACCTATTAAGAAACCGACTGTCAGAACTTTTAAGGCTCCGTGGATTGATGAGGAAGGGAAAAACTGTGTGGTTGAGAGAGATGAAGCTAAAGGAGTGGCTAATAAGTCTGGCTCACATCTGATTGGCGTATTGTATTGTAAATTGAGAAATGATGTGACTAAACTGAACAAAAAGAAGAAACTCTATTATGAAATTAAGATAAATATGATAAAGTATGATGGAGGAAAAATGCTTTATAGTACTTTAAAAGGAAATGTACAGTATTATACAGAGCCATGGGTGCATGGAGCTTCCTTCCATCTTACATAGCGCAAGTGAACAGCAAACCTGGTTTCAAAAAAACAAATAAAGCAACACCCCATGGCACAACACCTCTCCCCCATGGATCCTACTTGTTGTATGTACTGTCATGTATGTGTAACTGATAGATACATACACACTACTTGTTCATATATGTATGTCAATTGTAAAGCATTTTGTCTGTTTTGTCTTTTTCATTATGTGTCGAACCCCAGTTAGACTTGTTGGCATCGGCTAATGGGGATCTTAAAAAATAAAATCAATCCAAAATGAAATGATGGGCAGGAAGACTAATTGAACTCTCATCTTTCATTGAATCAGAAGGCTCATTCATCACAAAACCTTTTGATGTTGCCAATTATTTTAATGACTATTTCATTGGCAAAGTGGGCAAACTCAGGAATGAAATGCCAACAACAACTGTGAGCCATCATATTCATGCATAACAGACCTAATGATGAAAGAAAGGCATTGCAATTTTGAATTCTGTAAAGTTTGTGTGGGAAAACCAACTGTTATCACATTTATATTTTCCCTCTTATCCAGAGCGACTTACAGTACTGAGTGTATACATTTTCATACTTTTTTCGTACAACTTAGATGAAAAACTACTCAGGATGGTAGCGGACTGTATTGCCACTCCTGTTTGTCAAATATTTAATCTGAGTCTGGAGAAAAGTGATTGTCCTCAGACCCGGAGGGACGCTAAAGTCATTCCTCTACCCAAGAATGGTAAAGCGCTCTTTACTGGTTCTAACAAATCATTCCCTAAGTTCTAGACATCAGCTGAGTCTGGTAATGAATGATGTGGCTGTCGAGCAAGTTGAGGACACTGAACTTTTTGGTGTCACCTTAGACTGTAAACTCTCATGGTCAAGGCTTAATGATTGAATTGTTGTAAATATGGGGGGAGGACTTTGATAAAGAGATGCTCAGCGTTTTTAACACTACAGTTGACCAAACAAGTCCTGCAGGCTCTAGTTTTATCTGATCTTGTCTATTTCCTAGTGATGTGGCCAAGTGTTGCAAAGAAGGACATGGAAAAGCTGCAGCTAACCCAGAACAGAGCAGCACATTTAGCCTTTCAATGTACACAGAGGGCTATTGTCAACAGCATGAATGAGATTCTCTTTTGGCTCAAGGTAGAAATATTATTGTGTTGATAGTCCCAAATTGTCTGTATAATCAACTTACATACACTGAGTGTATAACACATTAAGGACACCTTCCTAATATTGATTCATTTTCAGAAAACGTTAATGTCCTCAAAGAGGCAATTCATCTTGCAGCAGTCATAAAACATATAACATCTAAAAATGTAAAATAAATAGCAAAGGATATTTACAAACAAATAGGTGCAGTTTCAGAGTGCATGTGCGAAGTGCAATTAGTTGCAGAATTGCATTCAGAATAAAAGAGAACTTGGCCCTATTTTTTTTAAAACTATAGGTAGTCTGTGTTTTGTATACACAGTGTATAGCTTTGATATATATAGCTCCTGTCTGGGTTGGCGCCCCCACTTGGGTTGTGCCGTGGCAGAGATCTTTGTGGGCTATACTCGGCCTTGTCTCAGGGTGGTAATTTGGTGGTGGAAGATATCCCTCTAGTGGTGTGGGGGCTGTGCTTTGGCAAAGTGGGTGGGGTTATATCCTGCCTGTTTGGCACTGGCCGGGGGGTATCGTCGGATGGGGCCACAGTGTCTCCCGACCCCTGCTGTCTCAGCCTCCAGTATTTATGCTGCAGTAGTTTATGTGTCGGGGGGCTATGGTCAGTTATATCTGGAGTACTTCTCCTGTCTTATCCAGTGTCCTGTGTGAATATAAGTAGGCTCTCTATGAACATTTGAACATCTTGGCCATGTTCTGTTATAATCTCCACCCGGCACAGCCAGAAGAGGACTGGCCACACCTCATAGCCTGGTTCCTCTCTAGGTTTCTTCCTAGGTTCTGGCCTTTCTAGGGAGTTTTTCCTAGCCACCGTGCTTCTACACCTGCATTGCTTGCTGTTTGAGGTTTTAGGTTGGGTTTCTGTACAGCACTTTGAGATATCAGCTGATTTAAGAAGGGCTTTATAAATACATTTGATTTGATTGGATTTGATTTGACAGACATACATACGGGCAATTCCACTGTATGTGGACACCCCTTAAAATGAGTGGATTACTACTTTAGCCACACCCGTTGCTGACAGGTTTATAAAATTGAGCACACTGCCAAGCAATCTCCATAGACAAATATGGGCAGTAGAATGGCCTTACTGAAGAGCTCAGTGACTTTCAATGTGGCACCGTCATAGGATGCCCTATTTCCAATAAGTCAGTTTGTCAAATTTCTGCCCTGCTAGAGCTGCCCCGGTCAACTGTAAGTTCTGTTATTGTTATTTGGAAACGTCTAGGAGCAACAACGGCTCAGCCGCAAAGTAGTAGGCCACACAAACTCACAGAACGGGACCGGCGAGTGTTAAAGCATGTGGCTTTAGAAGGAATTCAAGGAACACTTAACCAGCATGGCTACCACAACATTCTGCAGCGATATGACATCCCATCTGGTTTGCACTTAGTGGGACTGTCATTTGTTTTCAACAGGATAATGACCCAACACACCTCTAGGCTGTGTAAGGGCTGTTTGACCAAGAAGGAGAGTGATGGAGGGCTGCATCAGATGACCTGGCCTCCACAATCACCTGACCCCAACCCAATTGAGATGGTTTGGGATGAGTTGGACCGCAGAGTGAAGGAAAAGCAGCCAACAAGTGCTGAGCATATATGGGAACTCCTTCAAGACTGTTGGAAAAGCATTCCAGGTGAAGTTGGTTGAGAGAATGCCAAGAGTGTGCAAAGCTATCATCAAAGCAAAGGGTGGCTACTTTGAAGAGTCTAAAATGTTTCCCCCCAGCAGTACCTGCTGCTCATTCCGTTCACCAGCTCCGGAGGTCTACCTCACTGGCCTTCTAGGCATCACTGAACTGGATCAATACCACTAACCCTGGACTGTCTTGTCTCATTACACACACCTGGTTGACATTCCCCCTGATTAGTATGTTATATACAGTCTGTGCCCTCTGTTCCCCATTGTCCTTGTCGGTTATTGTTACCATGTCCATTGGTCCTGTGAGTACCTGTGCTGTTGTATCAGTGTCCATGCTACATGTTAGTGTGCACTTGTTTTACGGGTCTCTTCCTGTGTATTATTTAGAGGTTTACACCTCTTTTGGTTGGGTGGAGTAAATAAAAAACACTTTCATATTACTGCGCCTGTCTCCATAAACATAAAATATATTTTGATTTGTTTAACACTTTTTTGGTTACTACATGATTCCATATGTGTTATTTCATAGTTTTGATTTCTTCACTATTATTCTACAATGTAGAAAATAGTACAAATAAAGAACCTCTGTAACGGTTGTTGTCTTCCTCTTCTGAGGAGGAGTAGGAAATATCGGACCAATATGCAGCGTGGTAAGTCTTCGTCATATTTATTACACTGAACACAGGAAACAAACGAACAAGCGAATAAAGAAAAAGCGAACCAGTCCTGAATGGTGAACAACACTGAAACGGAAAATAACCACCAACAAACAAGAGTGGGAAAACAGGCTGCCTAAGTATGGTTCTCAATCAGAGACAACGATTGACAGCTGCCTCTGATTGGGAACCATACCAGGCCAAACACATAGAAATATAAACACAAGAACAAAACATAGAATGGCCACCCCAACTCACGCCCTGACCAGCCTAAAATAGAAACATACAAAAGGAACTAAGGTCCGGACGTGACAAACCCTTCTGGGAACCAGACTGACAGAGTAGAGAGTGGGAGATAGTTTTGAACCAGGCCTGAGATCTTCCTTTCCACCCTCAGAAACAAAGTGTCACAATTTCCAGGAATGTTTGGTGATTTAGCATGAGATAAATAGAGGAAAATGACATTAACTACACATGGCAGCCAGAAAGTCCATCTCAAGTTCAATTCATTATAGTTCTGGAGAATCTTGACATTTTGACACCCATTGTCCAGTCCTATCCTTCCTTGTCTAATTCTTGACATGAGATGACATGAAATAGCTGCTGCGGATATCCTTTGTCTACCCAGCCTGACTCAGTGGTTGTCTTAGTCTATTCCCAGAGGTAGACTCTGTCCTGGGCTGTGCTTATCTGGGCTTCACCCCTCCAGCAGAGTGGGAATGTCAAGCGTTTCAAAACGTTGCTTTGTCTTTTCTTAAGAAGCAATGATAAGTAGAACATAAATTAGAGAAAGGGAGTGAGGGGAAGAGAGAGTGACAAGGCTACGGAAAAGTGTGTCCTGTGCGTGTGTTTGTGTGTGTGTGTGTGTGTGCGCACGTAACGAACCAGGCTCTCTGGAGCCCGAATGAAATAACATATTAGGGTTACTGTGGCAGTTTTGGGGTGGGGCTATATACAGTAGCCAGCCAGTGAGAGAGGAAGCTACATGCAGAGTGAGTCGACTTTTTAAGCCACTCCTCATCTCTCCACCAATTGAGTGCTGGTTTTATTTGGACCCCTTCTGCGAAAAACAGCCCGTTAATCAGGATTAGTAGGGACCCTGCTAGTCCAGCTTGGCCAGGAAAGGGCAGGTCATCACCAGGTTACTAGACCACTGGAGTTGTACTGGGCAAGCTGTGAAAATAACATCCAGACAAAACCAATAGAAAGCCAAGTCACTATCCATCTGCTATTGTCCTTTCACCTATGAGGTGTTTAACTCTGCTGAAGGGCAGAATACGGTTTATTGTCCAAGGGGTATTACATAATGGCCCATTTCAAACAGAGATACCGTAGCTTACGAAACTATTCACCCCCCTTGGCATTTTTCCTATTTTGTTACTTTACAACCTGGAATTAAAATATATTTTTGGGGTGTTTGTATCATTTGATTTACACAAAATGCCTACCACTTTGAAGATGTAATTTTTTTTTTTGTGAAACAAACAAATTCGACAAAAAAACAGAACTTGAGCGTGCATAACTATTCACCCCGCCAAAGTCAATACTTTGTAGAGCCACCTTTTGCAGCAAATACAGCTTCAAGTTTCTTGGGGTATGTTTTTATAAGCGTGGCACATCTAGCCACTGGGATTTTTGCCCATTCTCAAGGCAAAACTGCTCCAGCTCCGTGGGATGTTCAAAGTTTCAGATATTCTTTTATAACCCAACCCTGATCTGTACTTCTCCACGAAGCCTCTATCCCCAAAATATGTGAGGTTCACCCCAGATTTGTTTTTACAGTTGGTTTTATCATGTAATTTGAGCAGACAGTGTCATCTCTTTCCTGTTTAGTGCAATGCAGTTCAATTGTGTAGATGAACACATTCGCTTCAATTGTGTAGATGAACACATTAGCTTCAATGGTGTAGATGAACAGATTAGCTTCAATGGTGTAGATGAACACATTAGCTTCAATGGTGTAGATGAACACATTAGCTTCAATGGTGTAGATGAACACATTAGCTTCAATGGTGTAGATGAACACATTAGCTTCAATGGTGTAGATGAACACATTAGCTTCAATGGTGTAGATGAACACATTAGCTTCAATGGTGTAGATGAACACATTAGCTTCAATGGTGTAGATGAACACATTAGCTTCAATGGTGTAGATGAACAGATTAGCTTCAATGGTGTAGATGAACACATTAGCTTCAATTGTGTAGATGAACACATTAGCTTCAATGGTGTAGATGAACACATTAGCTTCAATGGTGTAGATGAACACATTAGCTTCAATGGTGTAGATGAACACATTAGCTTGGCATTCATTCCTCTTCCAAGGTAATTTATTCTAAAAATGTTATTTTTGAGAGATTTTGTGATGGATAACACATGTTGTCATTTAACTCTGTTGAATAAGCTTGTTTTCTTGTTGATAGAGACCAAGCATGTGTTTATATGTGTATAATATATGAGTGTACATGTACAGTGAGTGTACAAAACATTTATGAAAACCTGTGCTTTTCATGCCATAAACTGACCCGGTGAATCCATGTGAATCTATGATCCCTTATTGATGTCACTTGTTAAATTCACTTCAATAAGTGTATTTGAAGAGGAGGAGACACGTTAAAGAAGGATTTTTAAGCCTCGAGACAATTGAGACATGGATTGTGTATGTGTGCCGTCCAGAGGGTGAATGGGCAAGACAAAATATTTAAGTGCCTTTAAACGGGGTATGGTAGTAGGAGCCAGGCGTACCGGTTTGTGTGAAGAACTGCAACGCTGCTGTTTTTTTCACACTCAACAGTTTCCTGTGTGTATCAAGAACAGTCCACCATCCAAAGGACATCCAGCCAACTTGACACAACTATGGGAAGCAATGGAGTCAACATGGGCGAGCATCCCTGTGGAACGCTTCCGAATCGTTGTAGAGTCCATGGCCCAACGAATTGAAGGGGGGCAACTCAATATTAGGAGGGGTTGTTACTGTTTGTACACCCAGTGTACACTTTGCAATCGTCATCATCATTGTCATGGAAGCCTACTTTGGTTGACTTTTACACAAAGATACATTCTGCAGTATCGACAAGTATAATGTTCCTTGGAAAAACTGAAGCTAAATCCAGCCATCACTAATTCATAGAGGCTGGTGTGAGTGACTACAGAGAGATATACTACATCATAGTGTCAGGACAACTGTGTGTGTGTGTGTGTGTGTGCGTGCGTGCGTGCGTGCGTGCATGCGTGCGTGTGTGTGTGTGTGTGTGGGGTTTATGTGGTGGAGGCATTGGTCCATTGTCACCCAGCATCCTTTCCTTTAACCCCACCCTCTGGTTCCTTCAATCAAATGCTTTCCCCTGCCCTGACCAATCACAAGTGTCCATGATTGTCACTCTATCAAAGTGACAGGCGGTTGGATGTTAGGAGGTTAAAAGGGCATTGCCTGGGCATGCCCTTGTCCTCCCTCCTTCCTCCTGCACATGCATTCTCTCTCTCTTTTACAGTTGGATTTCCCCCACTCTCTCAAGAAGAAAGGATCCATGTGGACTTGACAGGGATAGCTGTGTTTTTGCCTTTCTCTCTCTTTTCCCTGCGCTCAGTCTGCTCCTCTCTCCCCTCCCACTCTGTCTCTCCTTGCTTTCCTCTTTCTCAGTCTGCCATTTTACTCTCTCGCTCTCTCTCTTTATCTTTTCTTTCTCTCTCTCTCTCGCTCTCTCTCTCTCTCTTTTCTCTCTCTATCTCTCTCTACTAGCTGCAGATAGCATCTGGTTTCTGGTTCTTTCCTCAGCTCCTCTGACCTCCTCTCCTCTCCCGCTGTAGCCTCAGTCTGGGATGGAAGCTCCCAGTGTACACATCGTCACCCCGGGCAACCTACCTGACAACTCACCTGAGTTCACGCTGAAAACTTTTGGTGAGTACAAGTCTTCTTTTTCCTTTTTTTTTGGCTCCAAGTGAAAGGTTTGAGTGGTTAATTGTTGTTTTGGTGGGTTATTCTGTAGGTTTTTGTATTTGTTGTGATTGTACACTTGTAGCATAGCACTAGCCAATCAGATGGGATTGTCCAGTCAACTTCCTGGTAACCCATGGGGAGTCGACTCTCTGCTACAGAGGTTGAGTCATATGGGGGTGACGATCTCTCTTTCTTTCTTTCTTTCTCTCTCTTTCCCTCTCACTCTCTCTATCCATCTGCACTTGAGGCCAAGAGCCATGGACACAAGCACTAAAATACTTTCATTTATGATTAATATTTTAGTAAAGTGTGTCCGCACTGAGTCAGTTCTGAGAAGTCAGTCAAGCTCCACCCTTTTGGGTCAATGTAACTTTCAGTGCCACTTGGACAGTTCCTTCACCACATTGATAAAGACAGTGACAGTGACAGTGCAGGAATTCGGGTCAATGGACACACATGATACACCGATACACCATACCTGAACATGAGCCCCTATTACCAGCATCTCTTTAGTGGGCTCAGGTGTGCTGGGAAGTCATTTGGCTGGTAATGAGGGTCCCCTCGTTTCTCAAACGCTAAATAATTCATATATGGTATTTAGACAGGACGATGCACCTGGTTTCAAAAGGCAACACTCATTAATAATGTAGTATTTAGCTGTCCTGCCTGAAGCTAGGAGAGGAACATTAGGATAGGCACCAGGGGGTTGGGGGAGTTGAGATGGAGCTCAAGGTTTAATGGGGTCACAGATTTGTTCCATGAGAGAATGATAGTATAAGTAGAGACAATACATATGGAAATATAATATACTCCTCTGGAAAAGACATGAACAAGTAATGGAAAGGCATGTGTTTTGGAAATGATCTATAGTCTTTTACATCTATTCAATACTTTTCTGATTTAGCACAAATTGTGGGTGCTACACATTGGTGGTGCGTCGGCTCAGGTCATGGTGTTTGTATCAGGGGTTGGAACCAAAATAATTTTTCATTTTTTTCGTTCTGAACAGAAACATATTTTTTTCATTCCATTCCTCTATTCTGACCACCAAAATAAAGTTCTGAACCGGTTCGAACCCCCAAAAAGTTACGGTTTATATAGTTCCTTTCTGCTCCTTTCTTAGCCTCTGAAATCATTGTTATTATATATTTTTTTACATTTAGCTAGCTCGACATTTCATTACTTCACCAATCATTGCGGATAGAGCAGCTTGCTATGGAGCAGGCAGGCTATTTGCATGCATTGGACAGACAAGTGTAGGGCGCAAGATGCAAAAGTTTGCGGGTGGAGAGAGAGCGAGAGATTGTGGAAGAGGAGGATTGGCTTGAAGTGGTGGGCATATTGCTGTTATGACATGCATGATCTGTATTAGGCTCACAGAATAATACCTAAGGAGCAGCTTCTATGAAATAACTTTGAATGTATTTGAACTTCAGAGAGTTGGCTTAACGTTGGGGCGGCAAGTAGTCTAGTGGTTAGACTAGGCTACCTGCCGTTGGACTAGTAACCGAAAGCGTTGGACTAGTAACCGAAAGGTTGCAAGATCGAATCCCCGAGCTGACCAGGTGAAAATCTGTCATTCTGAACAAGGCAGTTAACCCACTGTTTGAAAAAAAATGTTGGACAAGAGCTAGCTAGATGGCTAACAAGCAAGTGTGTGCAGAGCGGCACCAGAATTAAAATAACAACACGTCTTAACTTTTTGTGGTTAATAAATCCAATGTGAAATGTGATAACTATAGAATCCTTAACTAGCATTGAAAAAGTTAATCCATTCTTCTGAGTAACAGAGTGCATAGGCACTTTGTTGCATTTTTGTGGGACTTGAAAAAAATGCATGGAACGTAAAATAACATTATTTACCAGCTCTAATGATTTTAAAATAATGGATCTGTTCCGGAACAGTATAGATCACTTTCGTTCCTGGTTCTGATTCTGTTCTGCCCCCCAAAAATCTTATTTTCAGGTTTGCGGTTCTGTTTCCTAAACCAGTTCCAACCCTTGGTTTGAACCATTAGATATGACACTGTATGCATTGTTATCATGATCTGCACTGGATGTTCTCAAACCCTTTTATATCCCAGCTAAACACTTAAACACTTAAAATAGACAGAGCTATAACTGCACTATAATCAGGCTGTATTTGGCCCAGAGAGACTGAAGTAACTGTGTACCAGCAGCATGAGATGAGGATGAGGATTACATCTGTCGAGTCATTACTGTAGTGCAGCAGATGCTTTCCTCCTTCTTTTTCACATGACACACAAAGGAATGATAAAACCAGCAAAGCCTGCAGAAAGCCGTTGGCCCCATGCCCTTTACGTGTTTTAAACCTGGTCATGTCTGCCGGGTTCCTTCAGTAATGCTTTCGCTTGTGGTGTTCTAGCCCATCGGGGGAAGAAGCACTGCCACATACACAATGTGTTGTTTATTAGTTTGCCTCTCCCTGGATAAGTGGAAGGTTTTGCCCCCTAAATCCAAAATGCTGACTTGTCTTCCTCTCTCATCCGTCAGTTGTCGCACTGGCAGATGCGGTGCATGTAATGTAAGAAAAGCTCCTGAAAGATTGACCCAGAAATGGGGTCAAATCATGTTTCCTCCTCATCCCTCTGCCTTGAATATGGTGCTTACACACAATATCTTATTTGCTGACTTTGCTGACCCTCCACATTGACCTCAGACCTTATTAATGGTGGTTGGTTGAATTTTAGGAGGACCCCATCAATAACACGAGCATTAATGTGCCCTTGCCAACCCCATAAACGGCCATTAATCACACACACTTGTGCCAGCCGGAACCCAACCAGAACAGGAAGCCCCAGTATGCTTGGTACCGCGATTGAACTTGACAGATCTTGAACGGCCACTCTGGATTAAGAGCCACTTAAGTCTCCATTCACTGATTTCCCCTCTGAGAGCCACCTATTAGGAAATTGGCTACATAGGCCGACATACATTTTCCCTTCCCTTAGCCGAGGTCCTTTGCTGAGAGAGGCACTTTAGGGCTGATTGTGACGACAGCACTGTCAGGCTACCACTGGGAAACTTTGTGCTCTGTGCTGTAGGTACTGCTGGTGCTGCTTCTCTGTGATGAGCAAAGAGAGAAGAATGTGGTATGTAAATTATGTAAGCAGCTGTTAGGGGAGAGAGAGAGAGTACTGGGTGATGTCAAAATGGAGAGAAGTAGGCAGAGAGGAGGCTGACAGCCTTAGATAGTGTTTTCGGCGTTTAGTCTGTCGTCTTATTGGAGTTTGCGGCCGGGTATCTTTGTGAGTAAAACAGTTGACAGGAGGCTAGATGGAAGATGATAGTGTAAATACTGAGCTCTATGAATTTGTGCAAGTGAAGTACAGATGGCTTCTTTCACTTCACCCGTGGAAGACTTTTCTCTCAGTTATGCTTTAATTTCTTATGTAAGATAAGTGTCTGTGATGCAATGGTTATTGTCCACTGTTCGAAAAGGGAACTGGGATGTCTCATAACCCTGATCCTTCTCATTTAAAACACGTTTTTCTCTCTTTCCTTTTTCATCACTCCCACCCCTCTCTTTCTCCTCTGCCTATATCCTACCCTCTCCCACCCACCCCTAGTTGATTTCATTTAAATGAAAGCTGTTGCTTTGATTCTCAAAGCTGCATGAATATTTCACTTTATAGAGAAAAATGTAATGTGTAGAGGGGTGATCAGCCTTTCACATGACTCTATTCATGCATGCTAACTGAGGTTTGGATTCTTAGCTCAAGGGCGTAACTTTGGGGGGTCAATGGGTTCCGGGGGTCAACACACTTCTAGGGAGGTCCGGGGGAATTCCTCCCTGTGACATTAAAAAAAAACTGTTTGTGAAAGGGTTGTTTCTGGTGAACTTTGAAGGGAAAATACATCCCAAACATTGCTGATAATTTGGTCAAAATATCCCAACCACAACTGAAATACCAATCATTTCTGTATTACTTTAAACTGTTGGTATAACAGTTCAGAAAGTAAACATGCTTGGAAATTTGTTTGTAGAACGACTATGTCAGTTCTGGGTTGTGCTTAATTAAATTGACCATTTGCTACGTTGTGTACCGGCTTGTACTGAACGTCACGTTTCCCCCAAAAATCGTTCTTGAACAGACTTTTAGATTACCTATGTTTTCTCTGTTTGGTGGGTGTGACGGAGTGTGGCTTGTAGTAGAGGTCTTCACGGGTCCATCAGACCCTGAATTACGAGATCCGGGACCTGAGCGGGTCCGGGTCCAAAATTCGGAGTCTTGTCTTTGATTTGGGTCGGGTCTGATAGAAATACCATGGATCTCGAGTATGTACAATTGAAATTGATTTACCAACTGGACACCATTGGATCCATCCTCTCTTCATCTGTGTGAGGTGATGAGAAATGCGTGAGCTTGTTATCTGTATCAGTCAATTGCAACTCAATAAAATGTTTAGGTTATGTCCAGCTGAAACGGGTTCCGGCCGCTCACCTCATGTCGACCTGCTGCTGAGGAGAGAGAGAGAGCGAGTGAGAGGCACATAGGCTACTGTTGATTGTGAAGATGAAGGTCTTTTTCATTGAAGTAAAACAAAAGTTAGATGAGAAAAAGTATAGCCCAGTGAAAAGAAGCCAACAAGGGTAATGTCCTCCGTTGGGACAAGTTGTAGTATTGTCGTGGACAAAGACGAGAAGAATGTTGGCGGACTGTGTGTGTGCAACTCACTATTCAGGCTTGATGAAATGTTCAAACTTGAATTTATTTATATTTGTATTTATTACCATTTGTTTTATCATTATTATTATTGTATATCATTATTATTATTATGGTAGGCCTATTTAAGAATCTAAACCAGCGCAACAAGTGTTTTCTTTCATTTTGTTGTAACATTTTCATTGGCTAAATTAAGTTTGAACTGTCATTGAATTTTTTTGCTCTTTAATATAAGTTAAAAGTAGGCCTGTTGTAAAATAAATATAATTAGTCTATTGCTGCAAATTTTTGGGGATGCCTACGGTAGGCACTCGCCTTGTTGGTAATTGCTGCAATATTGGCCAAGCCTGTTCAAAACTTTTGTGAAGGTTTAAACCAGCTCTTTAAATTTGCAACAAGTGTTTTGTTTCATTCTGTTGAGACATTTTCTTTTGCTAAATTAAAGTCCAACTGTAATGTTGTGTTTGCCGCAATACAATAGAATACTGGTAGGCATATATCTATTCGCACTCAAACCCTGAAAAGGAAAACACTAAGAGGGTGAGATGCAAAACTTAATTTAATGGCACAATATAATAACCTAGTTGTATTACTTGACTTACATTTGACATTACAACAATAAAGTTGTGAAACGTTTGTGAAGATATGGTGTGGTATGGCTATTATTTGGCTTAGCTACTGTAGGCCTAAGAAGGGCGTATGCACCGGTGCTCCAACTGACTGACAGTTGAAAAATAATGTTTTAGGCCTACCAGAGCTACTCCTTCAATCTAACAATATAATGCTTATTTTTATAAAAAATATTCTGATAGGAAATTTCCGAACGATCCTCCTTCTGTACGCCAATATCTATATAGCAGTGGTAGCCTTTCTGATAAGGATAAAGAAATGTCAGTGTCGGGAACATGGCACCAGCATATCTCTATCTTTCTCTCGGTCTCTCTAGGGCTTGGCCTAAGCATCTTTTAAAAAATATTGTTAATAATCTGTCTCCTTGGTGAGGATCAAAGGTGCCAGATCAGCTCGGCACATGGCTGGCAGATAGCCAGAACGCCCCTCTCTCCCACCAGAGAGGAAAGAGGGAGGAGTTGGGCCGGTTTTATGACTTAACAGCCAGTCGTAAACTTTCTCTCTCTTGCTCTGCAGTATCGAGAAGGAAAAAATCCCTTTGTTACTGAGTGAGAGACTCTTGCTGCCAAAAACTTCAACATCAATCAATGGACACTGGGACAATGTATTTCAACATCTGAATGTTGGGAATGATGAGAGATGGAATACGGGAAAATAATGTATATTTTGTTAGTCCACTAGGGACCTGTTTTCATTGTATTATGTATGTAATCAATAACCTATACTGTGTGTGTTTATGTATTCTATATTACGTATTCGATAAATAGCAGTCATCACATTAATGATAGTCACGTCACGACAATATGAATATCATACAGTGGAAGCCTAGTCCTATAGGCCTATATGCATACAATGCCCTGATACATTTGTGCTCTAATCTCCAACAGCTGAACCGTGAGGTGGACATTTATTGTTTTAGGAAAAACCAATAAAACAATAGACTATAAAGTTTTGATATGCGACACATCCAAACACAACAAATAGTTTTTTTGCCATTTGTTATAGGTCGATTTTAAGGGCACGTAACTGTGGATAATTTGGCCAATATAACTTGTTTATTGATGGTGCTGGCAGCACCCAGTCAAAGGTTTCTTTTTCTTTCTTCTTTTGAATCTGGGTCTCTCGGATCCAAACTGGCACGGTTCTGTTTTTCCACGGGCCTTTTCGGAATGGATCTGACTGTCCTCGGATCCATTTGGAACCGGTCTCAGTTTACAGTTTTGCTAAAACATTAAAACCCATTGGCTGAACAACATTCTCAGTTGCCTGGACTCATTTAGCTTATTATGCAGTCTGTTGTCAATACCTTAAACCATTTCACATGGTAAAACACAATTTGCAGATCTCACTTAGACTTTTCAGCAAAACTCTAAACACATTCTCATTCTCAAAACACATTCTGCACTCTAATGCACATGTCATCCATACTGGTAAACACAAGTGGCAACAATCAAATACAAATAGAGAACACATGTCATTGATTGAACACAACCACTCAAAATTGATTTAACCTGTTTCAAATGATGCGACACAACCAATATGAGCCAGTTCAGAGAGCAAACAGGTTGTTGAAGGTGGGAAGGAGAAAGTCTGAGAATGGATACTGTTGTACAGTGCATTGTAGGCTGTATACTGTACAATGGACAAATTGTATGGCCCTGAACATTGTGCTTTCCATTTATTAACAGTACTGACTGCTCAATAGATTTTGACTGGTTGCAGGTTCATATCAACAAATAACAAGAATTACAGTATCACAAAGACAAAGGACAAGTTTGTGAGATGCAGGGTACAGTACTGTAAAAATAGGGCTACAAGGAGGAGGAAGAACAAAAAACAAAATTGCAAAGAGCAAAGCAGAGTAGTAATTTCTTATCAATTTTGAGCTACTATGATCGAACATGTTTTCGTCCATCAAAAGACCATGACGAAAAAAATATGAATATTTTTTTAGATTAAAAATGAACTTCTCCTGAGAATTGTATGTTTTGAACAATGTGTTTTCTATTTTTCGGTGTATTGTTTACTGACTGCTTGAGAGTGTATATCATTTTGATCACTTTGTTTATGATTTTGAGAGCAGTGTTTGATTTTGAACACAAGTAAAACTGTTTTGAGGCGAATGTTTCAATTTGCAAGAGGAGTCAGAGGTTATGTAAATAGTGCTTGATGATGAGGTTTTGTATTTAATGTTTCAGGAAATGGAGCAAGGTTTCAGAAATTGTGTTTTAGCAATTGAGAAAAACTGTAAAAAAAAATTTAACCCGTGAAGACATATTTGAAGCCCAACCCCTCCCTGTTTTTCAACTGGTTTCAACTGGCACATTTCATAAATACTAGGGTAGGCACATTTCACAAATACTAGGGTAGGCACATTTCATAAATACTAGGGTAGGCACATTTCATAAATACTAGGGTAGACACATTTCATAAATACTAGGGTAGGCACATTTCATAAATACTAGAGTAGGCACATTTCATAAATACTAGGGTAGGCACATTTCATAAATACTAGGGTAGGCACATTTCATAAATACTATGGTAGGCACATTTCACAAATACTAGGGTAGGCACATTTCATAAATACTAGGGTAGACACATTTCATAAATACTAGGGTAGGCACATTTCATAAATACTAGGGTAGGTACACATTTCATAAATACTAGGGTACACATTTCATAAATACTAGGGTATGCACATTTCATAAATACTAGGGTAGGCACATTTCACAAATACTAGGGTAGGCACATTTCATAAATACTAGGGTAGGCACATTTCATAAATACTAGGGTAGGCACATTTCATAAATACTAGGGTAGGCACATTTCATAAATACTAGGGTAGGCACATTTCACAAATACTAGGGTAGGCACATTTCACAAATACTAGGGTAGGCACCAACATATAAAGTTGGTTCTGGAAATATTCTTAGGGTGATTATTAGGGTGCATAAACATGATGAGTGCTCCCCCCCATAATTTAGGTTTTCATATTTGTTTTCTAAACATAAATAAGGAGACAGACAGGCTGCCTCTGACTGGCATGCTTGAGCCTATACTGCCTGAGGTTCGGAGAAACAGCTTTTCTCTTTTCTTTTCTCTTTTCTCTAGTTCTCTAGTGAAGCCTACCTCAAACCAGTTGTTTCAAAGTTTATAATACTACCATTGTCGTCTTGAACTAACAAAATTGAGCCAAATATAACCATTGCAAATTATCGCTCGTTTTTCACTCCCACCACTTCGCAATAGAAACCTTGAAAAATATCCTGCTCTATATAATTCTTATTTGTGCTTATGAATCTACCATATTAAATGTGACTGTACTTTTTTATTTGTTACCAGTTAGCACACAGAATTAGGGGTTTGTTATGAAGAGAGTGGAGAGAGAGAGGAACTATTGCTCTGTTCTCTTTACAAGCCCTGCACAACTATTTTCACTTCTCAAACCACGGCCTCGAGGATGAGGGCCAAACCAAGCATAATTGGCGGTGTGGGGATCCAATCATAAAATTAGGAATTGAGTAGTACAGTTTAGCGTAAAACCACAAAAAGCCAGTTGCTACGGTGGGAAAATAATATCAAATCCATAAAATCTTCTCTCTCTCTCTCTCTCTCTCTCTCTCTCTCTCTCTCTGTCTCTCTCTCTCTCTCTGCTAGCAACTAAAATACATTGTTGAGTCATTGAGAGCTTTTCATACCTATAATCAGTCTTTCGTTCCATTTTCTCTCCATTTCAGATAAGCAATATATTTAAAAAAATAAATAAATAAAAAAAAAGCTATTGCAAGTTTGCTACTGTTACCCAGTCAGCACAGAGTGGTGAGGTAACATGAAAAGCGGTGTGATCTGTACTTTCTCAATCGCCTAATCATTTATCCAGCTGTCCTATTGATGCAGTGTGTTTGATAATGAAACGCTTCGGTCTCTGATTGAATTTCTTTGAAATGTAAATAGACAAATAAGCAGTGGAGGGATTCAGAGCTTAAAGAGAAAGAGACAGAAAGAGAGAGAAGATTTCTGACAGGGTTCAGTTAATGAAACAACGTTGGACTTGGCTCAGGCTCCCGCTGGTTACCAGGGTACAAGGTCTCATTAGCAACAGTTCACTGGGTGTCTCCTGTAGCCTTCACTGGCCTGTCTGACAGGAGACAGCAAGATGGCCGCCTGCTGAGGCCATTGTGTTGGCGTTGTCTTTGACCGATGATGCATAAGATGTCCTGTATAGTTGGTAGGTGGGTGGTTGGGTGCTTTGATGTGTAGTGTACTGTATACTGTATATAGTGTAGTGGTCAACAACTTTGGTCCTGGAGATCTACAGTGTGTATTCAGACTCATGTACTCTATAGGTCTCCAGGACCAGGAATTGGCGTCTCTTGCTCAATACGGCACTGTGTGACTGCTTTTTTACGGCTTTTTATTTATACTGCATAGTCTTTATGCCTCTAAGTTTAATTGAACATATATTTACAAGTGTCCCTTGGCTTGCCAAAGTATTAGCCATACTTAATTTAATTAATTTAACATGATTATGGCACAGTTGATACTCTAACTTTCATCCCCAAATAGAAAGGGAGCCATATCATTTTAAAGTCACCATCAACAGGCTGACTTCAGGTCTGTCCTATCTCACCACTGCCCTATATTCTGTACACTGATGATTGTCGCAGCCATTTCGAGAACTGACACATCCTATCACGTTTAGGTAAGACTCAGATGTAGACAGTGTAGAAGTAACAAGAGTTTATTACAACCATAGGGGCAAACGACAGGTCAAGGCAGGCAGGGGTCAATAATCCAGAGAGGGTGTAAAGGGTCCAGAACGGCAGGCATTCTCAGGGTCAGGGCCGGCAGGGGTCAATAATCCAGTAAGATGGGGTAAGGTACAACAAGGCAGGCAGGCTCAGGGTCAGGGCAGTTAGGGGTCAATAATCCAGAGAGGGTGTAAAGGGTCCAGAACGGCAGGCAGTCTCAGGGTCAGGGCCGGCAGGGGTCAATAATCCAGAGAGGGTGTAAAGGGTCCAGAACGGCAGGCAGTCTCAGGGTCAGGGCAGGCAGAATGGTCAAAACCGGGAAGGACTAGAAAACAGGAGCAGGAAAACAGGCAGAAGCAGGGAAACAAACGCTGGTAGTTTTTACGGGCAAAACGAACTGGCAACAGACATATACATCATACATTCTGCCCGAGATGATACCGGGGAGCCGGGGTCCGGTGGCGAGCCGCTTGTCGTCGATACTTGGAGGTGGTCTTGAGGAGGGCCGACAGCGGAGGACAAACATCTGGGCAGAAGGTATGCCGACCTCTTCTTCCTGCTCAAGGAAGAGAGGGGGCTGATACCTCAGGGAACACTCAAAATGTGAAAGGCCTGCTGGCCGACAACCCAATGAGGGTGAAGAATGCCTTCCAGAACCGGAACGAGAACTGAGGGCCCCGGTCAGAGACCATGTCAACTGGTAGTCCATGGATCTGGATGACGTGCTGCACCATGAGCTGGGCAGTCTCTTTGGCAGAGGGTAGTTTGGGGAGAGGAATCAAGTGGGTGGCTTTGGAAAACCGATCCACCACAGTCACGATGGCGGTGTTGTCATCAGACAGGGGAAGACCCGTGACAAAGACCATGGAAATGTGAGCTCAGGGATGGTGAGGGACAGGCAGAGGTTGGAGGAGACCAGCCGGAGCTTGCCGAGGAGTCTTGTTTTGTGAGCAAACCGTGCAAGTGGCGACGAATGCGGAGAAGTCAGGGACCATGGTAGGCCACCAAAAGCGTTGTCGCATAAAAGCCAGAGTCTGACGGGGGCCTGGGTGGCAAGCAAGTCTGGAAGAGTGGGCCCTCTTCCAGACTTGCTTGCCACCCAGGCCCCCGTCAGGCATGTAAACCACGTCAGGCATGAACATCCGGTTATCTGGACCTCCCCTCCCCGGGGTTTGGCTGGGAGCGCAGCACCTCCCGAACCTGCTTCCCTATTCCCCAGCTGAGTGCTGTCCCCAGGCAGGAGGTGGGAACTATGGTCTCAGGTTCTGGGGTAGAAGTCGTGGGGCTATAGCGGCGTGACAGCACATCTGGCTTGAAGTTCTAGGATCCCGGCCAGTAGGAGAAGGAGAAGTTAAACCGGGTGAACCCTAGGGCCCATATAGGCTGCCTGGAATTGAGGCTCTTGGCGGTGCACAGATATTCCAGGTTCTTGTGGTCGGTCCACACAATGAATGGATGTTCCGCCCCCTCCAGCCTGTGCCTCCACTCCTCAATGCCAACTTCACTGCAAGCAGCTCACGATTCCCCACATAGTAGTTCCTCTCTGTGGCGTTGAGGCGGTGGCAGAAGAAGGCACGGGATGTAACTTGAGGTCCAGGGCAGAATGCTGGGACAGGACAGCCCCCACTCCAACATCAGAAGCATCAGCCTCCACCACGAACTGGCGGGACGGGTCAGGATGAACCAAGATGGGAGCTGTGGTGAAGCAGTGTTTGAGATCCCAGAACGCCCAATCAGCAGCTGGAGACCACGTGAACGGAACCTTGGGAGAGGTGAGTGCAGACAGGGGGAAGCCAGGGTGCTGTACCCCCGGATAAAGCACCGATAAAAGTTGGCGAAGCCCAGGAACCGCAGCAGCTGGACTCTGGATGTGAGCTGTGGCCAATCCCCCACCCCTCTCACCTTCCCGAGATCCATCTCTACACTCCCTGCAGCAATGATGTAGCCCAGAAAGGGGATGGTGGACCGAATTAATTCACACATCTCAGCTTTTACAAAAAGCTTGCTCTCCAGGAGGCATTGACATTTGACTTGATTTTATTAGGATCTCTTTTAGTCCCCATTTGGACTAATCTTCCAAGAGTCCTTAAACATTAAAATACAATTTATAATACAAACACACTTTCACATATAACACACTATTACAAACAAACATAATATACTAGCATAATGAGCCAATAAATACTCAATCTAATAAATATTGATTCTTCATCTACTATAGTCCCACAACATTTCTATATACTATATTTACATTGTTTTAAAATACTGTTTAAATTATATATATATTATTATATATATAATTATATATATATATATATATATATATAAATTATATATATTGAAAGGTTTCTAGTTAGCTTAGTTAATTTATTCCATTTCTTTATTGCTCTAAATCTAAATGTTCTTTTGCCTATTTCTCTTTTCTGTCTGGATAACGCATAGATGGTGGACAATCTATTCCTAGTATTTACGGAATGCCTGTCTCTTACCAACTGAATACCGTTGTGAATAGAACTTGGCCGTTTTAAATGATGTATATTATAAAATAAAATAAGCATGTTTTTTTCAATTACCTTGTCGATTGATGACCAACCGAGAACACTGCGCATGACTGCAACAGAAGAACCATATCTCCACCTTAAAACAATTCTTGCTGCTTTATTCTGTGCATTCTGCAGCCTCCTAACTTGATGATGCATTTCCCCAGACCACCGAACAGTAGTTCACCTGACTCTCAATTAATGCTTGTGTTATTTGCTGAATAATTTTTCCTGGTAAATATTTAGCTATCCTTCTGATTATACATGCTGTTTTAATATATATTTTTTTACATAGATTAGTTATTTGAGACGACCATGATAAGCAGTTGTCTAGCTGCACTCCCAATAGTTTGGTTTCTGCCACTTCTTCAATTTGTACTCCTCCCATACTTAATTGTATCCCATGCTGTTTAGGCCTTTTCCTAGTTGAACAGACCAACAGCACTTTTTCATGATCCACTAAATCAAATGCTGCATTGAAATCTATAAATAGTACACCTACAAATGTGCCATTATCCATAGCATTGAGCCACTGGTCAGTCATGTCAACCAATGCAGTGGTAGTGGAATGGTTTCTGCGATAAGCATGCTGATTGGCTGTAATCAGATCATTCTTTTCCATGCACTCCCACATTTGTCTACTCACAATACCCACCAATATCTTACTGAGTGTAGAACCTGTCGGACGTAGAGCATATGTTCTTGGGTGGAGTGGGAGAAGAAGAGGATGTAATCGAGGTAGACGAAGACGAACCGGTTTAACATGTTTCGCATCAGGTGGTAGGCGTTCGGTAGGTCCAGCTTGGAGAACACGGTGCCCCCCTGGAGCAGCTCGAAGGCCGAGGAGATGTGAGGTAGCGGGTTGCGTTTCTTCACCGTGATGTCGCTGAGACCTCAGTAGTCGATGCACAGATGCAGGGTTTTGTCCTTCTTCTCCACAAAGAAGAACTCTGCGCCGGCTGGGGATGACGATGGTAATATGTTGTTGATGAGGACGATGATGACGTTGATGATGCTTTTTTGTTTTGTCGGCACATTGTTGATATTTTGTTGACTAGACATTCTAAGAATGCACAGAGCACCTTACTTATTAGGCAACTTTGGCTTGCTATACTTTTGTGCTGATGCTAAAGCTGATCACTAGTAGGCCGACTGAGTATATTCATATTGAAGGCTGTCGACCCTATGACATGATGTACTAGCTCATTGTATTTAGTGTAACTGTGTGCATTGTGACCCATGTGGATGTTATATGTTCAGTGTTTTATTCACCTTCGCTGCAACACCAATTGCCCTCTAGGTTTCTGTATAAGCACTTTGTGACATCTGCTGATGTAAAAAGAGGTTTATAAATACATTAGATAGATTGTTTGATTGAATAAAGTTGAAACTCTGTAGTGTTGTCTAAGCCATTGTTGTCTCTGAACTCTCTTTGTCCTCTATCCTGGCTCTGGTACTGTGGCTGGGTTCTGCTCTGTGTGACATGAGCTGGGCGCTGGTATGCCAAAAGGATAGATGCCCATTGTTGTCAGGCTTTCCTAGTCTGACCCATTTTTATTTCTGTCAAAGTCTTTCCTAGTCTCCCCTTCTGTCTCTCAACTTCTCTCCCAGCCTCTCTCAATGTCTCCCAGTTCCAGTGTCGTTCTGTGTCTCCCCATCTCTTCCTGTCTCCTACCCTCTACCAGTTTCAGTCCTTCACTATGGAGACTGGCATGCCAGTGACAGGTGCATCAGATGCGTTCCCATTGTCTCCAGTCTCTCCCGTTATCTCTGCCCCGAGCACAGTTCTCCTCTCTGGACTGGTTGGCGCCAGACACTGGGTCTTTCCCTCTGACCTCCCACCACCCTAACATCATGGCAGGCTATTGAACAACGCTCCAGTAGCTCCACACTGCTGCCACAGACACAGACAGCGCAGGAGATGGCATTACTTCTACTACCCCAGGCATGCACATACAGTTGGCTAAGCATTGAACTCCTCCTCTCTTTATTTCCTTTACTGCTTAACCTGTTTCAACCAGGGAATTCCTACAGACTTCGTAACAGCTCATGAGATTAAATGAAAGTATACGGTATGTGAATCCTTGTAATTTCTGATTAGTCATTGATTGGCCACGTGATGGCATTGAGAGTAATGCCATCTTGTAGTGTGCTGAAACTCCCATTGCATGGAACTCCCATTGCCTGGAACTCCCATTGTCTGGAACTCCCATTGCCTGGAACTCCCATTGCATGGAACTCCCATTGTCTGGAACTCCCATTGCCTGGAACTCCCATTGCATGGAACTCCCATTGTCTGGAACTCCCATTGTCTGGAACTCCCATTGCCTGGAACTCCCATTGCATGGAACTCCCATTGTCTGGAACTCCCATTGCCTGGAACTCCCATTGTCTGTTTTGGGAATAGGTGACTCAGTTTGATTGAGCCAGTTAAGGCTTCTTTAATACGTTTTCTTATACAACAATCACCTGGTTGACTACTGGGTCTATTTGAGATCATATTTAAATCTCATTCTGTTGTTATAGCCAGCTGGTGTTTCCTCCATTGTGTCCAAACCTCACTTAGCAGCTCCTTAGCTAACCTCCTCATTCCAGCATTAGGACTTTCACCGCCTGTTGTTGATCTTCAAAGCTAATGTGTTTAAGTTTACTGCTTTCTCAACTTCAGCTGAATTATTTCACGCCCTCTAATGGGCTGTGTACTATTCAGTATTTAAAGCAGGCACTGTTCAGAAATAAAGAACAATAAGTGATATTTGATTTGCAGGTGCACAAAGCCAAAACAGGGTTTGGTGTAAATAAGATTCCTCAAGGTGTTATAAAACACTGTTATGTGATGTGTGTGTGTGTGTGTGTGCGTGTGTGCCCTCTCTGTGTAAAGCAGTGTAGCATCAGGGTCTGTGGGGTGTAATGCACCGAGCTCAATGCTCCCTCGTCTGCCAAGCTCTATTAATTCACTCCCTCTCTCTCAGGCTGTGCCCTTCATTTCTAAAAAGCTACAGTTGCTCTCTGTCCTGGTAAACTGCACTCCTTCTAACCCCTCCCTGTCCTGGTACTTACCCCTGTCTTGGAAATACCTCCTTCTTCCCTTCCATGACCGTGCTTTACCTTAGTTTCCTCAATGATCCCCAGCCCATAGTTCTCAACATTTTGAGATTCTGACCCACTTAACCTCCCTTCTAGTGACCCACCACATGCTTAAACAGTGTTTCCAGCTAGTTGTTCAAGGACAAATACAGTAGTGTAACTAGAAAGCCATGCCAACTTCAGTGTGGGAATCTCAAACATCACTAGGTACACTGGGCCAGTGTCATACCTAGCGGGTCCAATCCCATCTTTACATAATAATGGGGGTGGGTAGGGTTTAGCTACAGTGCCAAAGTCAATATCACACAGGGTAAATAGCAGCATGGTTGATATGCTAACACACAAAGCCCCAGGACACAGCAACCGTAGATTGATTGCAAACTCTGCCAATTCTGTTTACTTTGGGTATGGGCACTGCCAGCTCCCAGCACCTATCCTGTTTAAGTCAAGAACACAATACAACACTGAGTTACTTGTGTTAATGACAGTGCAGATCTCTTCTGTGTGTGTAATCAGCAAGGCAATGTGTCCCCCCCCCCATCTTCCTTCCACACTACACAGGAAATATTCTTATCTCAGATCCTGGAGATGCAAAAAGGAAATCCAGAGATTCATAAAAGCAAATATTTATGCTCAAGGTTATACAATGTATTCACGTCTATTAAGCCTACTGATTAAGCACACATATTGTTCTGGACTAGACTAGAGGACGCTAACACAGTTGCACATGGATGCACCGCTATGTTTGACCCAATCATTAGGAATCTCTTCTTGTCTGCTCTCTGCCTATAGGTCAGCTGAAGCTGTCAATCATCCCAGAGGATGGACTCCTTATCGTCCATGGTGAGTACCAGGATGCCATCCTCCCGTCAGCAGGCTCCATGTTGTCAACTCCACCACAGACATGTAAAACAGTTGTCTTCTTTTAACATGGTTAAATAGGTTTGATAGTGTGGCACTTATAAACATGGTAAGTTCATTCACAGAATATACTATGCCCTCTGTAGGTTAACCGTATGGATATGTAATTGTGTACATAGTCACCCCATTTTAGGGCACCAAAAGAATTGGGACAAATTCACTTATTAGCAAAAAGTAAAGTTAGAAAGTTACAGATACACAAATATCAATATCACCCCCAAAAAAAATGCTAGCCTCCCCTGTTCTTGTAATGGTGAGGTTAGGATGTCTTGGGGGTAATATATTTGAGCGTCTGTAACGTTCTCACTTATCATTATTCACACATCATTCAAGATGATCTGTAATCATGGTGGCATCCACATTAATGTAGAAGTTTTTAGAAACAAATTCTATAATTATTTACAATAAAAGTGACTCCAAAATTACACAATACATTATTTACCATTCATTTCAATTGGCACAATATAATCTGAAACACAACCAAACCAAACAGAAAATGCATCCAACACATTTTTAGAGTCACAAGCTTGATATAGTCATTGTGTGCTACGAATATGGAATCAAATACTTTACTTTTTACAACGTTAATACACAAATAAGTGAATTTGTCCAATACTTTTGGTGCCCTAAAATGGGGGTACTATGTACAAAAAAATGCTGTAATTTCTAAACGTTTCCCCGATAGGGATGTATGAATATTCCCTCAAATTAATGCTGACAGTGTGATCTTAAACCCCGTAGTCATTGTGTCCTAAAATGGGGGAATAACCTTTGGAGTATAGTGCCAAAAAGAAGAAAAACTGCTTCACTGTCCCAATAATT
Source organism: Oncorhynchus tshawytscha (assembly GCF_018296145.1). Lineage (NCBI taxonomy): Eukaryota > Metazoa > Chordata > Actinopteri > Salmoniformes > Salmonidae > Oncorhynchus > Oncorhynchus tshawytscha. Next base: position 22,827,988 of record NC_056461.1, read on the forward strand.
ACGGAGGGCACTGTAGAATATAAATTGTGCGCTGTATGAGAATTGTGCAGCTCTTTATGCAAATCATAGTGGGGTTTCTGTATGGTTTCTGCCTTACTGCCAAGCTATTTTGCACTGGCATCTAATTCTCCTCACTCTCTGTTTCTCTGTTGCTGTTTGCTGTTTGCTCTCTAATTTGTGTGGCTGTGGTGGAGAGTCATTCTGCAGCCTAAAGGGAAAACACAAAAGGAACACATGTCAACCCAGCTCAAGTCAGAGGCCAGGCTGCGTGTGTGCCTCCGTCAGACACATAGAACACACACACACACACACACACACACACACACACACACACACACACACACACACACACACACACACACACACACACACACACACACACACACACACACACACACACACACACACACACACACAGCACGGTGACACACTCTCTGAAATAATATGTCACCATTGGAGATTATGTTGCAGCAGTGGGGAGGTAAGGTGGAGGTTGTGTTGCAGCAGTGGGGAGGTAAAGTGGAGGTTGTGTTGCAGCAGTGGGGAGGTAAAGTGGAGGTTGTGTTGCAGCAGTGGGGAGGTAAAGTGGAGGTTGTGTTGCAGCAGTGGGGAGGTAAAGTGGAGGTTGTGTTGCAGCAGTGGGGAGGTAAAGTGGAGGTTGTGTTGCAGCAGTGGGGAGGTAAAGTGGAGGTTGTGTTGCAGCAGTGGGGAGGTAAAGTGGAGGTTGTGTTGCAGCAGTGGGGAGGTAAAGTGGAGGTTGTGTTGCAGCAGTGGGGAGGTAAAGTGGAGGTTGTGTTGCAGCAGTGGGGAGGTAAAGTGGAGATTGTGTTGCAGCAGTGGGGAGGTAAAGTGGAAGGTTGTGTTGCAGGAGTAGGGAGGTAAAGTGGAGGTTGTGTTGCAGTAGTGGGGAGGTAAGGTGGAGGTTGTGTTGCAGCAGTGGGGAGGTAAAGTGGAGGTTGTGTTGCAGCAGTGGGGAGGTAAAGTGGAAGGTTGTGTTGCAGGAGTAGGGAGGTAAAGTGGAGGTTGTGTTGCAGTAGTGGGGAGGTAAGGTGGAGGTTGTGTTGCAGCAGTGGGGAGGTAAAGTGGAGGTTGTGTTGCAGCAGTGGGGAGGTAAAGTGGAGGTTGTGTTGCAGCAGTGGGGAGGTAAAGTGGAGGTTGTGTTGCAGCGGTGGGGAGGTAAAGTGGAGGTTGTGTTGCAGCAGTGGGGAGGTAAGGTGGAGGTTGTGTTGCAGCAGTGGGGAGGTAAAGTGGAGGTTGTGTTGCAGCAGTAGGGAGGTAAAGTGGAGGTTGTGTTGCAGCAGTGGGGAGGTAAAGTGGAGGTTGTGTTGCAGCAGTGGGGAGGTAAAGTGGAGGTTGTGTTGCAGCAGTGGGGAGGTAAAGTGGAGGTTGTGTTGCAGCAGTGGGGAGGTAAAGTGGAGATTGTGTTGCAGCAGTGGGGAGGTAAAGTGGAAGGTTGTGTTGCAGAAGTAGGGAGGTAAAGTGGAGGTTGTTTTGCAGTAGTGGGGAGGTAAGGTGGAGGTTGTGTTGCAGCAGTGGGGAGGTAAAGTGGAGGTTGTGTTGCAGCAGTGGGGAGGTAAAGTGGAAGGTTGTGTTGCAGGAGTAGGGAGGTAAAGTGGAGGTTGTGTTGCAGTAGTGGGGAGGTAAGGTGGAGGTTGTGTTGCAGCAGTGGGGAGGTAAAGTGGAGGTTGTGTTGCAGCAGTGGGGAGGTAAAGTGGAGGTTGTGTTGCAGCAGTGGGGAGGTAAAGTGGAGGTTGTGTTGCAGCGGTGGGGAGGTAAAGTGGAGGTTGTGTTGCAGCAGTGGGGAGGTAAGGTGGAGGTTGTGTTGCAGCAGTGGGGAGGTAAAGTGGAGGTTGTGTTGCAGCAGTGGGGAGGTAAAGTGAAGGTTGTGTTGCAGCAGTGGGGAGGTAAGGTGGAGGTTGTGTTGCAGCAGTGGGGAGGTAAAGTGGAGGTTGTGTTGCAGCAGTAGGGAGGTAAAGTGGAGGTTGTGTTGCAGCAGTGGGGAGGTAAAGTGGAGGTTGTGTTGCAGCAGTAGGGAGGTAAAGTGGAGGTTGTGTTGCAGCAGTGGGGAGGTAAAGTGGAGGTTGTGTTGCAGCAGTGGGGAGGTAAAGTGGAGATTATGTTGCAGCAGTGGGGAGGTAAAGTGGAGGTTGTGTTGCAGCAGTAGGGAGGTAAAGTGGAGGTTGTGTTGCAGCAGTGGGGAGGTAAAGTGGAGGTTGTGTTGCAGCAGTGGGGAGGTAAAGTGGAGGTTGTGTTGCAGCAGTGGGGAGGTAAAGTGGAGGTTGTGTTGCAGCAGTGGGGAGGTAAAGTGGAGGTTGTGTTGCAGCAGTAGGGAGGTAAAGTGGAGGTTGTGTTGCAGCAGTGGGGAGGTAAAGTGGAGATTATGTTGCAGCAGTGGGGAGGTAAAGTGGAGGTTGTGTTGCAGCAGTAGGGAGGTAAAGTGGAGGTTGTGTTGCAGCAGTGGGGAGGTAAAGTGGAGGTTGTGTTGCAGCAGTGGGGAGGTAAAGTGGAGGTTGTGTTGCAGCAGTGGGGAGGTAAAGTGAAGGTTGTGTTGCAGTAGTGGGGAGGTAAGGTGGAGGTTGTGTTGCAGCAGTGGGGAGGTAAAGTGGAGGTTGTGTTGCAGCAGTAGGGAGGTAAAGTGGAGGTTGTGTTGCAGCAGTGGGGAGGTAAAGTGGAGGTTGTGTTGCAGCAGTGGGGAGGTAAAGTGGAGATTATGTTGCAGCAGTGGGGAGGTAAAGTGGAGGTTGTGTTGCAGCAGTAGGGAGGTAAAGTGGAGGTTGTGTTGCAGCAGTGGGGAGGTAAAGTGGAGGTTGTGTTGCAGCAGTGGGGAGGTAAAGTGGAGGTTGTGTTGCAGCAGTGGGGAGGTAAAGTGGAGGTTGTGTTGCAGCAGTGGGGAGGTAAAGTGGAGGTTGTGTTGCAGCAGTAGGGAGGTAAAGTGGAGGTTGTGTTGCAGCAGTGGGGAGGTAAAGTGGAGATTGTGTTGCAGCAGTGGGGAGGTAAAGTGGAGGTTGTGTTGCAGCAGTGGGGAGGTAAAGTGGAGGTTGTGTTGCAGCAGTGGGGAGGTAAAGTGGAGGTTGTGTTGCAGCAGTGGGGAGGTAAAGTGAAGGTTGTGTTGCAGTAGTGGGGAGGTAAGGTGGAGGTTGTGTTGCAGCAGTGGGGAGGTAAAGTGGAGGTTGTGTTGCAGCAGTAGGGAGTGGGGGTTGTGTTGCAGTAGTGGGTGTTGCAGAGGTAAGTGGAGGTTGTGTTGCAGCGGTGGGGAGGTAAAGTGGAGGTTGTGTTGCAGCAGTGGGAGGTAAAGTGGAGGTTGTGTTGCAGCGGTGGGGAGGTAAAGTGGAGGTTGTGTTGCAGCAGTGGGGAGGTAAAGTGGAGGTTGTGTTGCAGCGTGGGGAGGTAAAGTGGAGATTGTGTTGCAGTAGTGGGGAGGTAAGGTGGAGGTTGTGTTGCAGTAGTGGGGAGGTAAGGTGGAGGTTGTGTTGCAGCAGTGGGGAGGTAAAGTGGAGGTTGTGTTGCAGCGGTGGGGAGGTAAAGTGGAGGTTGTGTTGCAGCGGTGGGGAGGTAAGGTGGAGGTTGTGTTGCAGCAGTGGGGAGGTAAAGTGGAGGTTGTGGTGCCCTCACACACACACACACACACACACAGATAGTTTAAACCTCACTGTGTACCAGTGGAAGAGGATCTAGGCCTGGATTAAATTCAATGTATCTCAGTCTTAAATCTCAATCTCAAACCATTTTATGATTTGGTTTATATATTGTGTTCCTTCTGATATCAAAGGGTGTAATTCTACCTCTTCCATCGCCCTGACCTCTCATCATACATGTAGGTTCACTGAATACCAGAGACCAGTCACGCAACAAATGTGTCCCCTTTATTGTCCTGATGGTATTTCATTGTTTGTTGTGAATGATTCATTTCTACATACCCAATCTTGTACCCACAGTTATGGAGGCAAAGAGCCTTATGGGAAAGAAACACGCCACATGTGACTCGTATGTTAAGGTATGTGACACTGCCTCCACGGCAGCGTGTGCATGCTTTGGTTCCAGCCCAATCAACTAGTCATGGTATTCAATCTAGACTCCGATTAGTTTAATCAGGTGTGTTAATGCTGGACTGGAAGAACCCCCCACCCCCCCACCCCCCCACACACACACAGCGAGCCTGCTAAACTAATAGCAGAAGTCATAACCCCTCGTTAAGGCTGGATTTAGATTTCCTGTTTGTTCAGATTTCATCTCTCAGCAGACCTTGGCACAGGGCAGACGGATTAGTGCCGGCTGTGTTATATTGTGTGTGTGCGTGCATGTGTCTGTGTGTGTGTGCGAGGGTTTAGGAGACAGACGCGGAGGATGTACTGTGCTGTCACAGACTCTATCTGCTAGGTTACCCTCAGTAACAGAGAGTGACAGCTCTAGTCTTCCACTCTCTGTGTCTACACAGAGTATATGCCGATGTGAATACAACGTTAGTCAGTCTCAGTCTGGAAATCCCAGTCCAAGCCCACCAACGCAACTCATGAAGAGTCTTTGTTTACAAAATACTGTCCTATGCAAGTACTGTCCACACAAATGTGATTATATTGAATCATATTATGAAGGAAATGAGGAAGTGCATAAATACCATAATGCTGGTTTGATTGGAACTCTCACACCCCAACCAGAGTACTCGTCCTGCCACATCTGGTCTCTTGGTTCTCCCACACTTAAGGGAGGGCAGCTCCCGCTCATCCCAGTCCATGCTCTCCTCTGTTCTGACACCCCAATGGTGGAACCGGCTTCCCCCTGAGCTAGGAGAGCAGAGTCCCTGTCCATCTTCTGAAACATCTGAAACCCTATCTCTTCAAAAAGTATCTTAAATAATCCCACAGCACCTACCCTCGCACACCCTTCTCACCCAACCCTCCCCCCAAAAAGAAAAGAATGCCTTGCACGTTCCTTTTTTTTTTTACTAGACTTTGACTCTAGCTACTTTGAGGAAAAATGTACTTACTCTGACTGTGATATGTGGTCGTCCCACCTAGCTATCTTAAGATGAATGCACTAACTGTAAGTCGCTCTGGGTAAGAGGGTCTGCTAAATGAGTCAAATGTAATTTAAATGCGTTCTGTCTCAGTTGGGTGTGGTACCTGATGATGATCCTGGAGGCAGACAGAAGACTAAGATGGTGCCGGACTCCAAGTGCCCCATCTTCCTGGAAACCTTTTACTTGTGAGCCCAAATATTTTAGTATACTATCTCAAGTACTGGCCACAACACTAACATTTCGATTTTCAACAACATATTTTCATCCATCTGTGAATCGGCATTTGTCTGTGTGTGTGACGTTTTGTTGTTGTTGTTGTTATCACTCATGCCTCAGGTGCTTTCAATTGATATTAATTGCCATTATACTGTATTAGTTTGCGATAGGCCCCTAGGAATTGACGGATGGTGTTTCTGTTGTTTTCAGTGTCATCACTGAGGAGCAGCATCATAAAAGGCTACTGTTCACCATGTGGAACTGTGACCAAATCTCAAGGTATCAATCAATGGCATGGTGATGATAATGATGATGATGTTGATAATAAAATATTTATACAGAAAATCTAAAAGATGCTTAAAAAAAGGACATGTAGTTCTTGGGCTGGACAATGGTCTTCAACAAAGGCCGCCGCGTCCAGATCACATCCAACTCCGGAACATCAAGCCAGCCCATGCCATCCCCAGCTCCTCTGATGCAGGCTTGAGTAGGGGGAATCAGTGGTCACATCCAGCGGGGGGGGGGGGAGACAGGTCAGGAACATCAAGCCAGCCCATGCCATCGCCAGCTCCTCTGATGCAGGCCTGAGTAGGGGGAATCAGTGGTCACATCCAGCAGGGAGGAGACGGGTCCGGAGCATCAAGCCAGCCCATGCCATCCCCAGCTCCTCTGATGCAGGCTTGAGTAGGGGGAATCAGTGGTCACATCCAGCAGGGAGGGAGACAGGTCCGTAACATCAAGCCAGCCCATGCCATCGCCAGCTCCTCTGATGCCTCTGATGCAGGCTTGATGCAGGGGTAGGGGGAATCAGTGGTCACATCCAGCAGGGAGGGAGACAGGTCCAGAACATCAAGCCAGCCCATGCCAGCCCCAGCTCCTCTGATGCAGGCTTGAGTAGGGGAATCAGTGGTCACATCCAGCAGGGAGGGAGACAGGTCCAGAACATCAAGCCAGCCCATGCCAGCCCCAGCTCCTCTGATGCAGGCTTGAGTAGGGGGAATCAGTGGTCACATCCAGCAGGGAGGGAGACAGGTCCGGAACATCAAGCCGGCCCATGCCATCCCCAGCTTCTCTGCAGACTCTGTTGGTAAATACTCCTCAAGCAACATGTATCACCCACCTAGGGGAAGCCGGCGCCCGCTAGATTTCACTAGGGCACCTTGGAGTCAGAGATCCACTCAAAACTACAAATCAAATGTTATTTCTCTCCAAGGTGTACTATCCCAATAATTGATGTGTAGTGAGTTCTTGTACAACAAGCCTCTGTGATGGCCAAGCCTGTGTCATCTAGCTAAAGTTGCAGATAAAAACAAAAGCTAGCTAGCCATTAGGTTATCTTGACCAAATGAACGGACTTGCTAGTCATATGACTCCATTGAATTGATATATATATATAAATAATCAATACTAAGCTTACAACCATGAAAGTGTTGATTAAAAAACAAAAAAAACAAAAAAAATATATATACATTTACAGGAGCTCTCTGCCTAGGCAACCTCATGAGTTATTTAAAGGGTTTTAGATTTTTGATGAGGAATGTTGAAGGAATGCATATCCCTCTGCTTCTACTTATCAGCATTATCACACAGACACACACACACACACACACACACACACACACACACACACACACACACACACACACACACACACACACACACACACACACACACACACACACACACACACACACACACACACACACACACAGAACTGTCAGCTCCGGTTGAAGTGCAAAGCTGCCCTTTATAATTGATGCAGAGGCAGCGGCTGTGTGTCTGGAGTTACTCTCACCTTCTTTCCTCTACTAGCCTTGGTTATAACAGGGTCAATGTTAAGGACATGACTTTTGGTCGGATGAATTTTCCAATGTTATGCACTATTGAAAGGACAATAGTTGAATTGCCCGAGCCGACTAGGTGAAAGGTCTGTAGATGTTCCCTTGAGCAAGGCACTCAACCTTAATTGCTCCTGTAAGGCGACTTGGATAAGAACGTCTGCTAAATGACTCAATCTCCCTACTGCTCATATAGTCCCTGTAAGAAACATGATGAGGTTATGATGATCAGATGTCATGTTATTATCTGTGTGGACCGCTCTGGGTGAGGGACACAGTTTGTGTGAGTACCCCTGAGTGTTGTATGTCTGGGGTCGTCATCTCTGTGCTCTAGTATTACCTGGGTGGGATGCTGTAGTGTTGATGTCTAAACCAGTGTGTCAAAGCAAAGAATTATTTAAGTGACAGGCTGTTTTAAAACTCTGAAGCTGCAGTTAAAGAACAAGATGACCCATGAAAGACAGATGGAGATGGGTAAATTAACCGTTCATTCAGTCTTCATATTACTGTAGTATAGGCTATGCTGCAGTAAATGCAGGTCTATCTGTCACAAGGAAAAAAGTTACCATGATGAGATGATAGGTCTACATGCATTGTGATCTGCGCTCCATACTGAGATGGGCTGTCTGTCCCCGCCCTGATCTTTGATTCATCATGCAGAGGCCGTAGAGAAGCCAGATTGAGACATGGCATATAATTTAACAGTTCCATTTCACTCATGCTGTTCATATAAATCATTTACTATAATGTACCGGGTTCTCACAGTTATTTATCCCGGGAAAAGGGAGTGGTTTTGGACGATAAATCCCGGTAAATCTCGGTAACCGGGTTCCTGCCATTCAACCCTAGTATGTGTGTCAGAAAGAAGGAGATAAATCCTGCACTCCAGAGCTACTACTCACGCTTCAATTTTGTCCCCAAAGTGTGACTCTCCATCTTTAGGGCAGTGTGTCACTAGGGATAACAGTTTTTAAGTCAGCCCATCTCAGACACAGGGCCTGTTAAATAAGTCAACAGTACCAGAGGCAGATCAGAACTACTCTCAAATCACATTGGTCCTGTATGACTCAGTTGGTTGAGCATGGCACATGCAACGCCAGGATTGGGGGCCACCCGTACGTAAAATGTGTGCACACATGACTGTACGTTGACTTGAATAAAAGCATCTGATAAATAGCATATATTATTATATTATTATTCCACAGCACAGTACCCGTCTGCAATACAGTCCCAACACTGGCTGGCACACTTTATAATGGCCTACACCATGGGATGGCAGGTAGCCTAGCGGCCTTGAGCCAGTAACCGAAAGTTCACTGGTTTGAATCCCCGAGCTGACTAGGTGAAAAGTCTATAGAAAAGTCTATCCCTTGAGCAAGGCACTTAACCTTAATTGCTCCTGTAAGGCGACTTGGATTAGAGCGTAAGCTAAATGACAATCTCCCTACTGCTCACATAGTCCCTGTAAGAAACATGATGAGGTTATGATGAAGAGCCTGTGGATGATCAGATGTCATGTTATTATCTGTGTGGACCCCTCTGGGTGAGGGATACAGTTTGTGTGAGTACCCCTGAGTGTTGTATGTCTGGGGTCGTCATCTCTGTGCTCTAGTATTACCTGGGTGGGATGCTGTAGTGTTGATGTCTAAACCAGTGTGTCACAGCAAAGAAATTCCAGTGGGGATAGGATTGCTGCCTATAAGGAAGGGACCACATAATTTGACCATAGATATAATATCTCTCTCTCTCTCTCTCTTTCTCTCTCTCTAGGAGGAGTGAGCTGCTAGGGTGTATGAGTTTTGGCGTGAGATCCCTCATGGACCCAGTGAAGGTTAGTTGTTCTTCTTTGTACATTCCTCTACTCTTCACTGCACCACACACCACTGTAACCCTCCTCATTAGCTCGCTCCCTCTATCAGAGTGTGTGTGTGTGTGTGTTCACCAGACCATAAAAGACCTGTTTAGCCCAGAGTGAGTGAGCGGCCATGGCCTTAATCCACAAGAAACACCACTGTGGCCACTGTGAACCCATCACTACTGTCCTCAGTCCCTCCTGTTAGAACACATCACTACTGTCCCCAGTCCCTCCTGTTAGAACACATCACTACTGTCCCCAGTCCCTCCTGTTAGAACACATCACGACTGTCCTCAGTCCCTCCTGTTAGAACACATCACTACTGTCCCCAGTCCCTCCTGTTAGAACACATCACGACTGTCCTCAGTCCCTCCTGTTAGAACACATCACTACTGTCCCCAGTCCCTCCTGTTAGAACACATCACGACTGTCCTCAGTCCCTCCTGTTAGAACACATCACTACTGTCCCCAGTCCCTCCTGTTAGAACACATCACTACTGTCCTCAGTCCCTCCTGTTAGAACACATCACTACTGTCCTCAGTCCCTCCTGTTAGAACATATCACTACTGTCCTCAGTCCCTCCTGTTAGAACACATCACGACTGTCCTCAGTCCCTCCTGTTAGAACACATCACTACTGTCCCCAGTCCCTCCTGTTAGAACACATCACGACTGTCCTCAGTCCCTCCTGTTAGAACACATCACTACTGTCCCCAGTCCCTCCTGTTAGAACACATCACTACTGTCCTCAGTCCCTCCTGTTAGAACACATCACTACTGTCCTCAGTCCCTCCTGTTAGAACACATCACTACTGTCCTCAGTCCCTCCTGTTAGAACACATCACAACTGTCCTCAGTCCCTCCTGTTAGAACACATCACTACTGTCCCCAGTCCCTCCTGTTAGAACACATCACGACTGTCCTCAGTCCCTCCTGTTAGAACACATCACGACTGTCCTCAGTCCCTTCAGTTAGGACACATCCCTACTGTCCTCAGTCCCTCCAGTCTAGTGATACAGCCATATATACTGCACATCGATGGTTACCGTATAGATATGTAGGGCAGTACCTTGGGTGTAACAACACATCCCCACTGCCCTCAGCCTACTGTAGTAAAGATCTTCTAATCTAGGGGTACAACCATATAAGAGGTGGTGTAGTGGAGGGTAAACATATCTAAATGCACGAGCGTTTACCTACGTTTTGTGGAAAATTTGCTTTGGGAGCATTACTTTACTCATTGCGAATAGCGATCAGCATTCCACCCCCCAAATGGAGTCAAATGGATTTGTCAATTTGAGATGCAAACTCAAAATGTAATACATTTCAACTCTGTCTGCCATGGTAGAGGTGTCTTTTTTTAAGCCCATAACCATGTGTGTGAGATGCATACTTTTGTTTCAAAGTAGATTTGTTTAAGACTACCAAGAAACCACCCTGATTTAGCAGGTGAGTATATTCCAGTACGGACTGTGTGTTGACAGCAGAGTTGTTTAGTTCTTATTTGCGAGGCGACAAGGTATGAAGGCAATTTCTGTTGTCAGCTTGTGTGTGAGCTGCCAGAACACACTCTCCTCTTACGCCTTCAGTGATCCAGTGGGCCAATTTCCCACTCCGCTCAGCTGGGCAGCACATGGTAAACACGTAGCATTTTGTTTCAGGCCACAACTCCTGTCAAGCTTCTTGCTCGTCTCCCATTCCTCTGACACCTTTTCTTACAATTGCAGGCATACATGCATGCAGAATGCATTCGATGTCAGAAGTGTCTTCGACAGAGGAGTCAGTGAAGATAAAAGTAGACGACTGCTGGGTTCTCAGCTCTACTTGCAGTTTAATGATTCATTCTTAATTTATCCAACTGTGTCCCATCTCCCCTTGTGCCCACACAACTGTTCTTTACATGGTAAACCGTTTATAAAACCTCCCAAAGGCAGGGTGGTCTGTACCTCCCAATGGGTCTATTGTTTTTAATAGCAAAGTGCAAAGAAAAGTTGATTCAGGTCGGGTGTGAGTTTCTGCTTGAATTTGGTTAAAAGGACAGTGAATTCGCTCATACGTTGAGAACTTGTACCAGCTCCTGTGTGTATCAGACCATTTATTCGCTCAGAGATTGAGATGATTCTGAACTGAAGACACGTGTAACCACGTTAAGTCTTAGCCTATTGGTGATAGTAGTCTTTCACCCGGAGTAGTTTGCAATGTCTCGTGTAGTTCATGTACACTATGTGTCTGAGTGTTAATTATTTCACGACCAATCAACTTTATTAGTTGAATTGAGTAAATGCATTCCTAGTTTTACAGAGTAATTCTTTGATTGACTAGAAGTTTATATTTTAGGTCTATTGATAGTTAATTACACTATACACACAGCACATGCTGAGGTACCACCTTGACATCTCTGATCTGCTTGCCTCAATAAACTAATGCTAGAACATTGGTTGCCAGGCTTAACTATTTGTATCTAGAATAATTGCATCACGGAGCATGTTAGACACATGATCATTATAGTCCTACTGAGATGTGATGTAAGGCTTGCTACCTGGACTAGATTCCTTCAGAGACTTCCAGGGCCTGTTCAATTTGTTCACATATTGGAGTCGGATTTGATAAACGCAATTGATTATATTCAACATGTTGGTTGGATCATTTCCATCCAACTACGACTTGTGGTCGGACATGGTAAAGTTGGATTTGTGTGTGGTTCTGCAACAGATGAGCAGGTTGCATAACATAAAAGGTGATAAGGATAAACCTTTTTAAATGAATCTAGTCAATAAATATATCTCAAATAAGGAAAGAGGAAACAAACTTAATCTTAACTTGGACGCACACAACTGGAACGAAACTGGAAATGGCTTGACTGGCTTTAAATACAAACTAGAATGGAGAATGAGCCTATCAGGATAGTCTTGATCATTTCTGACAGGTGTGTGATTGCTTGAAAGTCAAAAGGTGAAGTGATCTTGCTTGATCAAGCCCATCTCAGCAGTACGCTGCTCCACTCTGAGGTCTTTTGTACAGACCTTTTAAAAAAAGAGGTTCTTATTTTTTTGCTCTGTACACAGTCTTGTACGGTTAACCTTGTGGGGACACAAGTCAGTCCCATTCAAAATCCTATTTTTCCTAACCCCTAAACCTAACCCTAACTCGTACCCTAACCTTAACCATAGCTCCTGTTACGCACACCTCTATGAAGAGGGAACGCAACACCCCGCTACAACTCAACTCCCCGTGAAGTGAAAGAGGTATGGGACTGTAGGTGCGAGTAAGGATGACAAAAGGCAGAGAATTTACCGTTTACTAGGAATTTATTCCTTCACACGGCAATATGGGGAAAAGGGGCTAGACGGAACCAAAGCAAAGAAAGTAAATGTCAAAGTCCCCCTCTCCTATCTAACCTGCCTACCCGCTACCTATCTAACTTAGCACCACCTGGTGCGCTAACCAAAATACAGGGGGTGGTCCGCCCAGGTCTTACCTAGTGTGCCTAGACAGTGAATAGACTACGGGTATATGTATGCCCGCGGGGCTCTTGCCTAAGCACTCCCTAGGTGCCTTCCCCTTCCCCCCTGGGAACAAATGAAACACAATAATACAAACTACTTCACAACAACCTGAGAAAATAACTCAAGACATTAAAGAAGCTCTATCTGACAACGCACCAAACTAACACAGAACATACCAAAGCTGCTCCCAACAACAACTAACATAGTACATAGCAAAACTGCCTCTCTCTCTCTCTCTCTCTCTCTCTCTCTTTCTCTCTCTCTCTCCCTCCCTCCCCCTAAACCTGATTCTAATTCTAACCACAACACTAATTCTAACCTTAACCCTAAACCCCCTAGAAATTGTTCTTTCCTGAGACAGAGTTTGAAGGTAATGTGTGTGTGGCATGTTTAACTATTCTTGTGGGGACCAACAAAATGTCTGGTCCCCACAAGAATAGTTAAACATGCCACACACACATCACCTTCAAACTCTGTCTCAGGAAAGAACAAATAAAATCTGATTTTTGGACAGGCTTCTGCCTGGCATTTATCCCAATTAATATTTAATTGGCTTAAGTTGCTAATGAGGAGATTAAACACTGAGTCACTGGGAGTTCTCCTTTTCATCTCTTAGCTCCCTCCTGCTACTGTCATCCTCCACAACTCCTTGGCTTTATTCTTCTTCATCTATCCCCTTTATCTCTCTCCTCCCATCCCTCTATATATTCCCTCTTATGTTCTCTCACCCACCCACTCACCCCCCTCTCTCTATCCCTCTCCCCCCTCTCCCTCTTCCCCTCTCATTGGTTTCTATTTGTCTAATGGGCATCATAATAGTCGGTGGTGGCACAGTCCGTGCTTAGATTTATGTTACTGTACATGTCTCCCCTCCCCCACTTCCCCTCTTTCCCCTCACTCTCCCCCTCGCCCCACAGCCTGTAGAAATCTGCCCACTCAGATAAGATGCTTTAACCAGCGATTATTGTCACAGTCCACGGAATCACATCTCTTTACTACAATAGAGCTCAGACTGCAGGCTTAGAACAGCCTCAATAAGACACAGGGAGAGCAGACCAGCACATAGAACACTCTGCATTCTGTCCTCTCACTGGATGGAAGAAGACCTAGGCTAGCTGCTGTGCTGTATTGTGTGTGTGTGTGAGATAGAGAGTGAGAGTGTTTTGTGCATTGTAGAATTGTCATGTCCCTTAATAGAGACTGTAATCAGATGGATTATGAGTCAACTCTTCCTCTATGTCCCGGCTGCATGGTTTTCACACACGAGCGCTCGCACGCACCCAGGGTTGGGCTCAATTCAGAAATTTGAAATTGCCTCCCATTCAACTAATGAGTTAAAATTCAAATTGAATTGGCCACACCCTCCTGATGTTGAGTTTGAGTTTGAGTTTGAGTGCAGGAAGTAGAATTTAATTCAGTGCAATTCAAAATAATTCCACTCGGTCATAGAACATGAGAATTTAATTTAATTTGACAGGTCACACTATCAGATACAAAGAATATATAAATTTTCTCTGGAAACTAGGTTCATACTCTTTTAACCTTAGTGCTAGAATAACCTATTATATTTTGCATATTATATTTCCAACCATTTCACTTGTTTGGCTTCTTTTTGAAGGCTTCAGGGTCAACTTGAGTGTTAAAATAATGCATTCTGTGAATTTTCCCCATATTTAACAAAGTGTAAGTGTGGTCTTGTATGGCTCAGTTGGCAGAGCATGCTATTTGCACTGCCAAGGTTTTGGGTTTGATTCCCGGGGCCTCCCATACATAACATGTAAGCACACATGACTGCAAGTCACTTTGGATAACAATGACTAAACCTAATATAGAATAGAAGAGGCATTTGGATTTAATTGAATTTCATTGAATTCACACACAATCACACAAATGCAGACACACACACACACACACACACACACACACACACACACACACACACACACACACACACACACCTGGCTCGTGAAGCGGACGTAATAGCATCAGCTGCTGGAAAGAGCTAAACTTCTGTTTAGAAGTGTGTGTGTGTGTGTCTGTGTCTGTGTGTGTGTACGTTGCTCTGGGGATGTGGAGCCAGAGAAGGTAGTGGTGTGTGTGTTTGTGCGTTTCTAAATCTGTGGAAAGAAGAATTCTCTCTATTTATTTCATATTTATTATGGTAGCAACACACAGGCCTCGCCCCCACTTGAGGATATATCTTTTTCAGCTGTCTATTTCCTGTGTTTGAGGGGTACAAAATTCACTTGTCACTTAAATCCCACTGGATTGATTGCTTTCATTTGCCTTCTGCGACTCTTTCAAACTCTTGCTTGTGCCTGTTGCTTTTTCTCATTAACGTTACGACCATTTCTGTGATGAAATGTCAAACTGGGGGTCGGAACCGAAATGATCTTTCAATTGTTTCGTTCTGAACAGAACCATTACTTGTTTGTGCAGAGTGGCACCTGAATTGAAATAAAAACACATGTTACCTTCTTGTAGTTAACAAATCCAATGTGAAAGGTGATAACTATAGTGTCCTTAAGTAGTGTTGAAAAGGTACATCCGTTCTTCTCTAATTAAAAATCTCTCTCTGAATCACACTTGTAACGTCAGTAGGCTGCGGTAGACTATGATTCGGTGGGAGGGGGAGGGGCAGTTAGACTACTCACACACACACTGGCAAAGATTTTCAGCTGGCAGGCAGGCAGACACTAGAACAAGTTACTGAGTGACAGTGAAGGCTTTGCATATTGTGCTTTGTTCCTTTTCTTGTGGGACTGGGGGAAAAAAATCCCCAGAATGTGAAAGAACATTATTAACCGATTCCCATTATTTTAACCCTTTGACACGTACCAACACACGGGTGTGATAATTCTACAGTGGTCCCTGCAGCGTATGCTCAAACGCTCATTTAGCACGTCTAGTTTCAATTGACGCAATAGGTAGCATTTGAGCTGGCCACACTGTTTTTTTACAGCAACATTTTGTACAAGCACAGTCCTTACAATGTTATGTTCTGAATGTGACCAGTTGGACATCTTGAAGCAAGTGGGGACAGCAAACTGGGATAGGGAGAGATTGAATATGTCCATATCATTTGGTAGGGTGCTGGTAGGGTAGATAGAGCAGGGGAGTGCTGGTAGGGTAGATAGAGCAGGGGAGTGCTGGTAGGGTAGACAGAGCAGGGGAGTGCTGGTAGGGTAGACAGAGCAGGGGAGTGCTGGTAGGGTAGATAGAGCAGGGGAGTGCTGGTAGGGTAGATAGAGCAGGGGAGTGCTGGTAGGGTAGACAGAGCAGAGGAGTGCTGGTAGGGTAGACAGAGCAGGGGAGTGCTGGTAGGGTAGACAGAGCAGGGGAGTGCTGGTAGGGTAGACAGAGCAGGGGAGTGCTGGTAGGGTAGACAGAACAGGAGAGTGCTGGTAGGGTAGATAGAGCAGGGGAGTGCTGGTAGGGTAGACAGAGCAGAGGAGTGCTGGTAGGGTAGACAGAGCAGGGGAGTGCTGGTAGGGTAGACAGAGCAGGGGAGTGCTGGTAGGGTAGACAGAGCAGGTGTTTGGTAGTTGCAGCCATGTTCCTCCCCTTTACGTTAATGCAGTCATTTATTCAAATACTGTATACCTGGTGTTTTAATGGAAACGAGACACATATTTTTTATTTTAAAAAGATACCTGATACAATTTGAAAATGTATATATGAGTGCATAAAACAAAACAAAAAAAAGTGAAATTTGACAATAAATTGAATAACTCAATTCCCTCCATAATCCCTGAACTCCGTGGTAGTAAAATGCTTTATGTGCTATAATTCAGTCAATGTCTGATGGATTATACAAATCAAAAAGTTTGGAGTATCTTCATACATTGTCCAACTGTTGCATTTATTATAATTGTTTTTAAAATCTTTTGAATCAAATCAAACTTTATTTATACAGTACATTTCAAACATGGAATGCAGCACAATGTGTTTAAAAAAAAAAATGAAAATAAATATGGAAATATTTACTAAACAACAAACATAAGAGGATAAAAAACTAAAGAATAACAAACAACCGGAACGACTAAAAAGCACCCTCAGGAAAAGCAAAAAAGGTGTGTTTTAATTAGATCTATTTTAAATATGTCCACAGTTTCAGCCCCCTCAGGTTCTCTGTCAGGCTATTCCAGAGGATGGGGGAATAGTAACTAAAGGCTGTCTCTACATGCCTTTTGGTCCTAGGCTTTGGGATAGTTAAAAAGCCAGTGCCAGAGGACCTGAGAGACCTACTGGGTACACAACTTAAAATCATCTCTGACATGTATTGTGGTGCACAATCGTTGATTTATTTAAAAACCAGAAGAAGAATCTTCAAATGAATTATAAAACTCACAGGCAGCCAGTGCAGAGACCTTAAAACCGATGTGTGCTCTCCATCTGGTCTTGGTCAGTACCCGTGCTGCAGTATTCTGTATGTTTTACAGTGCAGAGACCTTAAAACCGGTGTAATGTGTGCT